>NC_045963.1:17664067-17964067 GCF_010909765.2 Amblyraja radiata
ACCTCAAGGCACAAAGTCATAGCTTTAATTCTCTCTCTAGACAACATTCTTGTTATGGGCCTGTCCCACTTACGTGACTTTTTAGGAGACTACAGGAGACTATGAGGTCACCACAAGATCGCCACATGTTCGCCGGAGGTTGCCGGGTGTCGGCTGCATGGTCGTGAGTAGTTCCCGTGAGTAGAAAAATTAGCGGTGACCAGATTTTAGATGCCACGGAGAGTAGTGAGAATTCTCGTGACGTAGGTGCAGTGGTAGTGGGTTGCCAGGAGGTCGTAGGTTCTCGTAGGATGTCGCCGGTGCTGACCAGTGAATTTCATTGGCTCATTGGGGAAAAAAAACGTAAACAGTAGTTTTCAGAACCAAGGATAACCGCCCGGTAATGTTGTTCGGGTGTTATGACTTCTTAAAAGTTGTCTCCACTACTTCTTCCCTCCCCGTCTCCCCCTTCTCCCCCCTATCCGCCCCCTCTCCCCCCCTCTTTTAAAGGAGTTAAGTGACTCTTCCCTTACACTGTGCTTTCACTGTCTTAATTACAGCGCCAACCTTCCTGTTCATCATGGTGTGTGTCTGTGTCACTTTGGCTTTGCACCTTGTGAATTTCACTCAGACAGCGCTCCTCCAGCTTGCCCTGTCCCCCGCCTGCATAACTGGCTGGCGAAGGAAGCGATGTGTATGTGTGTGTGTGTGTGTGTGTGTGTGTGTGTGTGTGTGTGTGTGTGTGTGTGTGTGTGTGTGTGTGTGTGTGTGTGTGTGTGTGTGTGTGTGTGTGTGTGTGTGTGTGTGTGTGTGTGTGTGTGTGTGTGTGTGTGTGTGTTCCACTCTGACAGTCACTGTTCCAGTCGCCATTCCAGTCACCGGTTTTTCGGCGACCTGCTACGACTTGACAGTCGCCGGCAGTCGCCTGAAAAATCGCCTAAGTGGGACAGGCCCAAAAGCTTCTCTACACTCTTTCCAGCTTAAATACATCCTTCCAAAACAGAACATAATTCTCCAAATGCAGGTTTGCAAATGCAGGTCAATGTCTTGTAGAACTGTAACATAATGTCCCACCTTCTATATTCAGTGCCTTGACTGATGAAGTCCAATGTACTAAAAGTCTTCTTTACCACCCTATCTACCTGTGACGTCAATTTCAGGGAACTGTGCATCTGTAATCCTAGATCCTTCTCCTGCCCTAGTCAACACTGTTGGTCAGTTCTTTATAAACTCAATCATGTTTTTGAAACATGATCTCTCATGTGCAAAACCACATTGACTATCGCTAATCTGCCAATGTCTATCCATATATCTTAAGTGTCAGAATCCTCTCCAGTAACTTACCTATGATAAATGTTAAGCTGACAGGTCTAGATTTCTCAGGTTTTTCCTTGCAACCCTTCTTAAACAGAGGCACAACATTAGCCACCCTCCAGTCATCTTGGACCTCACCTGAGTCTAGTGATGATTCATATATTTCTGTTAGGGCTTCGGTATTTTTTTCTCTAGCTTCCCACAGTGTCCTCTGATATATCTGATCAGGCCCAGGAAATGCATCTACTTTCATATGTCTTAGAACGTCCAGCACCTCCTCAAGTGTAATACAGACTGTCCTCAAAACATCTCCCTCAAATATATTTAACCATATATAACCATAAATAACCATATATAACCATATAACAATTACAGCACGGAAACAGGCCATCTCGGCCCTTCTAGTCCGTGCCGAACACGTATTCAAATGTCCCAACTTCCCCAGTCTTCATGTCTTTCTCCACAGAATAAACAGAGGAGAAACACTTATTGAAGACCTTATTCATCTCCTGTGCACATCACATCGATGAGCGTTTGATTTCTGAGGGACCCTATTCTCTCTCTCGTTACTCCCTTTTCCTTAAAGTACTTATTAAAGGGGGTAGGGCCTGCTTCTTAATCAATACCTAGTGGTGCTCAGACGTGGCATGCCCATGCTATGTCGACCTGGAATATCTGACTGTGAAGTGCTGTACCTACTACCTGTCAAAGGATTTCACCCCAGTTATCCTGACAGCAGACTACATCTGGGCGATATCAAACTTGCTATGAATTAACTGTACTCCACTATAGACAATAGATAATAGACAACAAGTGCAGGAGCAGGCCATTAGGCTCTTCGAGCCAGCACCGCCATTCAATGTGATCATGGCTGATCATCCCCAATCAGTACCCCATTCCTGCCTTCTCCCCATACCCCCTCACTCTGCTATCTTTAAGTGCCCTATCTAGCTCTCTCTTAAAACTGGCCCTCTGAGGCTGAGAATTCCACAGACTCTCAACTCTCTGTGTGAAAAAGTGTTTCCTCATCTCCGTTCTAAATGGTTTAACCCTTATTCTTAAACTGGGGCCGCTGGTTCTGGACTCCCCCAACATATCGGGAACATGTTTCCTGCCTCTAATGTGTCCAAACCCTTAATACTCTTATATGTTTCAATAAGATTGCCTCTCATCCTTCTAAACTCCAGAGTATACAAGTCCAGCCACTCTATTCTCTCAGCATATGACTGTCCCGCCGTCCCGGGAATTAACCTTGTAAACCTACACTGCACTCCCTCAATAGCAAGAATGTCCTTCCTCAAATTAGGGGACCAAAACTGCACACAATGCTCCAGGTGTGGTCTCACTAGGGCCCTGTACAACTGCAGAAGGACCTCTTTGCTCCTATACTCAACTCCTCTTGTTATGAAGGCCAACATGCCATTCACTTTCTTCACTGACTGCTGTACCTGCATGCTTACTTACAATAGCCTTGAGACAAAACACCTGGAAGCCCTGGTCATTGTAGCCGAGGACTTCAATCAAGGTAACATCTACCAAACTACTATCAGCATGTCTCTTGTCCCACCAGGGGTAGAACACCCTTGACCTCTGCTACATATCCATTAAAAAATGCCTACCGCTCTATTCCTTTGGAAAATATGACCAGCTGGCTGTGCTTCAACTCCTTGCCTACAAACAAAGGCTGAATCAGGAAGTCCACTGGACAAACCATCAGTAATGTCATCTCGAACAATTGCTCATCAGCCTCATCATTCAATCTGACCTAAACTTGAAAATTCATGTGTAGGAAGGAACTGCAGATGCCGATTTAAACCAAAGATAGGCACAAAAAGCTGGAATAACTCAGTGGGTCAGGCAGTATCTCTGGAGAAAAGGAATAGGTGACATTGCGAGTCGAGACACTTCTTCAAACTGAGAGTCAGGGGAAAAGGAAATGAGAGATATAGACAGTGATGTAGAGATAGAGAACAAATGAATTAAAGATATGCAAATATGTAACGATGATAAAGATGATAACACCAACTGGATTCAAAAGGAAGTTTCACTATTCCAGAATTGCAACCATGAAATCAAACATTGGTGCACATAATTGTAATCCCTGTCTTCAATCTCAGCATCTCCATACTTGAATTTCCTAACTAGCCAGAGATTTAAAATGCTTTCTCAGTTTTCAGTAGTAGAGTTCAGGTTTAATCAACTATACACTGCACTCAATTACATCCTAAGGCTCTACTTATCATGATTATATTCTGTCAAATCCAACAGAGATTGCAGTGGGTGAATTAAAAAGCTAACATTAAATCTGAATGAATTTCTTTCAAGAATTCAAGAACTATTTACCATAAAAAAAAATATTAAGGTTATCGAAGTCCAGAGGCTCAAAAATAATACAATATTTTATCTTAAAATATATGAAAAGATGGAAAGTATTTAAGGTTATATATTTTTTTCTACTGACATCGTTATGAGTTTCTATTGTACAAGTGGACACGTAATTGGAAAATTAAATCAATGATTGTTAAGGATTACATTAGGTTGCACGTATTGTATATTCATGGGGAAAGGTCTCCTACTGTGTAACTTAGATCAGAGAAGCCCTGGCCAATCCCTTGTCTTGCTCAGATTTTGTGTTGTATTGATTACTTGGTCTGCAATTGAGTTAATGAAATAATTGCATTTTCAAGACATGTGCCATTTGACACAGAGTTTTAAACCTTAGTAGATCAAGGGGTATGGATTAGTACAGGAAGTTCAGCTGTGGTGCCACTGCTCAGTAGATCAGGCATGTGGGGCTTATGTTTTTTTGACTCATTGACAGATACGGCATGGAAACAGGCATTCGGCCCACCAAGCCTACGCCGACCATTGATCACCCATTCGCACTAGTTCTATGTTATTCTATTTTCTCACTCACTCCCTACATACTAGGGGCAATTTACAGAGGCAAATTAACCTACAAACCCGCTTCTTTGAAATGTGAGATGATGTGTGTATCCAGAGGAAACCAATGTGGTCACAGGGAAAACGTACAAACTCCACATAGACAGCAGTTCAACAATTCTCTGGTCTGAATTGGAAAAGCACCAATTTCTTGAATGATTTTTAAGGGCGTAGGAGATTACAGAAATAAGAAAGAGTGACAATGTGGAGAGATGTTAAAACAAGAGTCAAGAGAGTTTGATTATCATATCCACTCAGACTGAAACAATTAAATTCTTACTTGCTGTAACTTTATTGAAAATTAAAGGCAAAAACACAACAAATAAATGTAATAATAAAGCATCAGTTATTCCAGATCATAACATGATGCAAACTTAGTGGTACAAAGTCCATAGTAGGTTAGTGCTGAAGTAGGATTGTGGTCAGGGTTGTGCAGGGTGGTTCAAGAGCCTGATGGTTGATGGTGAGAAACTGTTCTTCAACTTGAAAGTAACAGTTCAAGTCCTCCTGTACCTTCTTCCTGATGGTAGCAGTGAGATGAGACCATAGCCAGGGTGGTGTGGGTCTTAAATGTTAGTAACTGTCTTCTTGAGGCAACACATCCTGGAGATGCCTTTGATGGTGGGAGGATCAAAAGCGTTGATGGACCGTGGGCAATGCCCACTACTTTCTGTAGCCTCCTTCATTCTTGGCCATTTGAGTTAACAAACCAGACCATGATGCAACAAGTCAGCATACTCTCTATTGTACATCTGTAAAAGTTCAATAGCATATTCAATGACATGCTGAACCTCCTCAAATATCTGAGGAAATAAAGACATGGGTGAACTTTCTTTGTGATTATATTATTGTACTAAGCCCAGGGCAGATCATCAAAGTTCAGATAAGGATGGTTGCCTGGTCCCTTGCCTTTCCCTTCCTGAAGAAGGATGAGAATGTGCCAGCAAAGGGTAACTAATGTGAATGAATGGGGGCTTAGGAAGAGTTAGGGCTCTGGCAGCGGAGTTTTAGACTTTCTCAACTATTGGGAATAATGAACAAGAAAAACAGCCATGGTGGCATGGGTATAGCCATGTCTAGAGGTTAGAGGCATAGATGAGAATGCTAACAGCAGTTAAAATAAGGTAGAAACAGTGTCAAGCAATGTTACAGAGATAAAAATAGGTATCCATGGTGATGACACAAATAGAGTGTCCAAAACATAGTGGTCAAATATAAACTCCAACATTGCAAACTATCTGGCGCTACTTTGGATGGTTGCCAGGGAGAGAGATGGACTTGGCTGTCAGGAACAGTTTGTAACTGGAACCAATGATAACGGCTTTGGTATTTCCAATTCTTTGGAAAAAAAAGTCCTCTTCATTCAAGACAGGATGTTGGGGAAACAGTCTCATGATTTAATAAAATAAAAGTGAGCCATCCAGCTGGACTTCACTTCCACCCAGGGACAGTGATGAGATCAATCTTGGAACATTTGCAGCAGCAGAAACCTAATTGGTAGGGACCCGGGTTCAATCCTGACTATGGGTGCGGTCTGTACCGAGTTTGTATGTTCTCCCTGTGACCTGCGTGGGTTTTCCCTGAGAGCTCCGGTATCCTCCCACACTACAAAGATATAGATGTTTATAGGCTAATGTGCAGAAAGGAACTGCAGTTGCTGGTATATACCAAAGATAGACACAAAATGCTGGCATAACTCAGTGAGTCAGGCTGCATCTCTGGGAAAAAAAGGATGTGTGACATTTCAGGTCAGAACCCTTCTTCAGACTGGCAGTAACCCTGGGATATGGCGGGTTTAGTATACAAAGGTGTTCTTCCCAATTTTATGCCGAATCTCAAAGCCTCATTATGGCACCAGAGCCTCCAGGTGCCATAATTGTATACGTACTTCTTTCTAGGTTAAACATTGGTAAATGATGCATTATATTAACTTGCCATTAATATTGATTTTGGTAAACAACACTCCAATAAAACAAATAAAATACTAAATCTAAACTGACCTAAATTTGCCTTGACAGTGTGCACACAATACACATCACTAAAATAAATAAAACTCTTTCAGAGCATAAAAGGACAATGAACTTCAGCAATTTCATGACGCCAGTGGGGACATCACAGACACTCCAGAGTTCTGAACCAAGAGATTTGGGTAACAGGGCATGGGTTTGGGTGGCTTGAACCAGAAAAATAGCCTGAGGAACAAGGTAAAAAAACTGGATAAAAAATGCATGTAGTGTTAATTCCATCCTTGCTTCCCACTTACTGCCATCTCTATTCCATCAACGCCATGCTGCTTATTTTCTTTCAAAGCTTTCTTCAGTGCTGCATTCCATTTTTATTCTCCGTGTTTCTGAAATTAACCTCCATGTCTCTAATTCACTCCCAGGCTTTTCTTAGCAATGTGTTTCAATAGCCATTCCCATCAATCCATGTCGTGAATTCTTAGAGTCCACAATCCTCATTGCCATCCATCAGGCAACCAATGCAGTGAAATTAAATTGTAAAAGAACCAGGTGAAGGATGTTTAAAAAAATTTACCCCCCCCCCCCTCTCCCCTCTCCCAAAATAAGGCATTAATAAATTCAGGAATGATAATAGTGAAGCGGCACCTGCTCGTAAGTGTCGAACCCTGCAGTCGCAATCCGCGCACATGTGACTCTGGGAGAGGTCGTGTTTTTGCACGGTTTTCAGGGCTCTGCCCTTCAGTCGTTGTGAGACCACTGTTGTGGTTAGTAGTGATAGCGGCAATTGTTAAGACACGTTTGCGGTGAATCACATTGTGAATAAACCTGATTCAAATCAACCGACTGTTGTCTTCATCCACTAAATTGGTGACCCCGACGCGTCTAACTGGAGTTAGACGGAGAGACCATGCAGGACAATTACCTTCCCGCCGGCGCTGCATGCCCCCCAGCAGGACACGGTCAGCCTCAGACTGCACCCATTTTGGCCCGATCAGCCCTAGGTATTGTTTGCGCACATGGAGGCGCAGTTCCACCTGCACCACGTAGTCGAGGACGAGACGAGGTACTTCCACGTGGTGGGAGCCCTGCTGCAGGAGTCTGCCTCCCATTTGCTGCCTTACCTGCGAGACCCACCTGCAACAGCCAAGTATGACGGCTTGAAGGCCCTGTTGCTGCACACGTTCGGGCTCAATCGTCGTGACGGTGCCGCAATGATCCTTCACATGGATGGTATGGGCGATCGAAGACCCTCCGCCCTGATGGCCCAGATGCTGGCTTTGATGGATGGGCACTGCCCCTGCCTGCTTTCCGAGCAGGCCTTCCTCGAACAGATGCCTGATGATGTTCGCCTGATGCTCGCCGGCGCTGACTTCAACGATCCTCAACAACTCGCGGAGAGGGCCGATGAGCTGTGGATGACAAGGCACCAGGAGGTCTGCGCCTTCAGCCGCCCGGCTGCACCAACTCGATTACCGCCACGGCAGCCACGCGAGGAGGGCCCGCCACCGGCCTCCTCTGAGGAGTCGCCGCAACATCCCGAGACCCATAATAGACACCACTGGTGCTACTATTACCTCCGTTTCGGCGCGGAGGCGCGACGCTGCCGAAATCCCTGCACATTTCAGGGAAATGCCGTGGCCGATCATCTGTAAAGGCGACCGCGACTCTACGTCTGTGACCACCACACTGGCCGCCGTTTCCTCGTGGACTCCGGTGCTATCATCAGCATCCTTCCCCCGACCGCCCGCGATACCCGTGCTGTTAAGATGGGTCCCATCCTCTTGGCCGTGAACGGGAGTGATATTCGAACGTACGGTACGTGGACCCTTAATCTCATTTTCGACTCCCACCTGTACAGGTGGAAGTTTGTCGTTGCTAATGTTGCCCAGCCGATCTTGTGGGCTGATTTCCTGCACGCGTTCTCCGTTATCGTCGATGTGTGTGGCGGTCGTATGTTCCCATTGTCAGACCTCTGCCCCGCCACTCCGCGCAGCTTACCGCCGGCCGACCTGCAACCCGACTACATCAAGGGCCCTTTCACCGCTCTGCTCTCTGAGTTCCCCGAGCTCCTTACGCCTCGTTTCAGCGGGACAGCTCCCCGTCATGGTGTAGTGCAACATATTCCTACCGAAATCCCACCGGAGCACGCCCGCGTGTGCGCGCCGCCTGCCACCGGATAAGCTGCACATCGCCCGCGATGAGTTCCAGTTGATGGAAGACATGGGCATTGTCTGGCGGTCTGATAGTCCGTGGGTCTCCCCACACCATATGGTCCCGAAGGCGTTTGGAGGGTGGAGGCTGTGCGGTGAATAAAGGCGGCTCAATGCTGTAACCACAGTGGACCGTCACTCAGAACTCCTGTAGCTTTGGGAGCAACAACAGCAGCAGGAGGAGATTAGCAAGAGATACGACTGATTGGCTCTAGCCCAAGTGGGAGGAGAGAAATGAGTCAGTGCTGGGAAAACAATTGAAAACTGAGGAATTTGGTTTGTAAATTGGTAAATCAGGCAATTTATCAGTCAATTTAAGTAAGACTGCTCTTAGGGAGCGGCAGTGAGTGAGCGGCCCTGTGAGTAAAGTGTGAGTCTTTGGCTCGAGAGTCTTCGGAGAGGAGACTACGCAAAACACTGCAGAGGGAGAGACGAAAGAAGGAGATGTCAGGCAAGCTGATTCAGTGTGATGCTTGCAGTATGTGGGAGGTCAAGGACACCGCTGGTGCCTCTGTCTGCTACAAATGCGAAAAGTGCATCCAGGTAGAGCTCCTGAAGGGCCGTGTTGGGGAACTGGAGAAGCAAGTGGATGACCTCCGGTTCGTCCGAGAAACGGAGTCGTTCCTCGACAAGTCCTACAGTACGATTGTTACACCTAAGGTACTGGAAGAGAGAAGGTGGGAGACAGTGAGAACGGGAAGGAAGCATGGAATGCCAACTTCCCCGGGTGTTGTACCTCTTGTGAACAGGTTCACCCACTTAGAAGCTGTCGGGCCAGAAGAGGTGTTTACACTGGGCGGCGGACTGGCTTGTGATGCGAATAGGGCTGTTGAGCCAAAACCAAAAAGGCCTAAGGCAGGCAACGCCATTGTAGTAGGAGACTCCATTGTGAGAGGTACGGACAGGGGTTTCTGCGGCAACAGACGGGATGCGAGGATGGTGTGCTGCCTTCCTGGTGCCAGGATCCAGGATGTCACGGACAGAGTGCAGAAAATCCTCAAGGGCGAAGGTGAACATCCGGAAGTGGTAGTGCATGTCGGCACAAACGATGTCGGAAAGAAGGGGATGAATATTCTGCAGCGTGACTTTAGAGAGCTCGGAAAAATGCTGAAAAGCAGGACCTCCAGGGTTGTTATCTCCGGTTTGCTTCCAGTTCCTCGTGCTGGCGAGAGCAGGAACAGGGAGATACGGGACCTGAACGTGTGGCTGAGGAACTGGTGCACGGGGCAGGGATTTAGATTCTTAGATCACTGGGATCTGTTTTGGGGTAAGGGGGAACTGTACAAAAGGGACGGATTGCATCTTAACAGGTGTGGGACCAGCATTCTGGCAGGCAGGTTTGCCACTGCTACACGGGTGGTTTTAAACTGAATAAGGGGGGTGGGGTGTCGAATGGGCTAGTGGAGGATGGAGTTAAAGGGAAAGGGTTTCTTAAATGTGTGAGCGTAGAGACAGAGGGGTGTAAAATGAGGGTAGAAGGAATAGGTAGCAAGGTGAAAAGTAAAAGTGGCAGGCCGGAAAATCCAGGGCAAAAATCAAAAAGGGCCACTTTTCAACAAAATTGTATAAGGGGTAAGAGTGTTGTAAGAACAAGCCTGAAGGCTTTGTGTCTCAATGCAAGGAGCATTCGTAATAAGGTGGATGAGTTGAATGTGCAGATAGCTATTAATGACTATGATATAGTTGGGATCACGGAGACATGGCTCCAGGGTGACCAAGGCTGGGAGCTGAACATCCAGGGATATTCAATATTCAGGAGGGATAGAGAGAAAGGAAAAGGAGGTGGGGTAGCGTTGCTGATTAGAGAGGGGATTAACGCAATGGAAAGGAAGGACATTAGTTTGCAGGATGTGGAATCGGTATGGGTAGAGCTGCGAAACACTAAGGGGCAGAAAACGCTGGTGGGTGTTGTGTACAGGCCACCTAACAGTAGTAGTGAAGTTGGAGATGGTATCAAACAGGAAATTAGAAATGCGTGCGACAAAGGCAAAACCGTTATAATGGGTGACTTCAATCTACATATAGATTGGGTGAATCAAATTGGCAGGGGTGCTGAGGAAGAGGATTTTTTGGAATGTATGCGGGATAGTTATCTAAATCAACATGTAGAGGAACCAACGAGAGAGCAGGCTATTTTAGACTGGGTATTGAGTAATGAGGAAGGGTTAGTTAGCAGTCTTGTTGTACGTGCCCCCTTGGGCAAGAGTGACCATAATATGGTTGAGTTCTTCATTAGGATGGAGAGTGACATTGTTAATTCAGAAACAATGGTTCTGAACTTAAAGAAAGGTAACTTTGAGGGTATGAGACGTGAATTGGCCAAGATTGACTGGCAATTAATTCTAAAAGGGTTGACGGTGGATATGCAATGGAAGACATTTAAAGACTGCATGGATGAACTACAAAAATTGTTCATCCCAGTTTGGCAAAAGAATAAATCAGGGAAGGTAGTGCATCCGTGGATAACAAGGGAAATCAGGGATAGTATCAAAGCGAAGGATGATGCGTACAAATTAGCCAGAAAAAGCAGCATACCGGAGGACTGGGAGAAATTCAGAGACCAGCAGAGGAGGACAAAGGGCTTAATTAGGAAAGGAAAAATAGATTATGAAAGAAAACTGGCAGGGAACATAAAAACTGACTGCAAAAGTTTTTATAGATATGTGAAAAGAAAGAGATTAGTTAAAACAAATGTAGGTCCCTTGCAGTCAGAAACAGGTGAGTTGATCATGGGGAACAAGGATATGGCGGACCAATTGAATAACTACTTTGGTTCCGTCTTCACTAAGGAAGACATAAATAATCTGCCGGAAATAGCAGGGGACCGCGGGTCAAAGGAGTTGGAGGAATTGAGTGAAATCCAGGTTAGCCGGGAAGTGGTGTTGGGTAAATTAAACGGATTAAAGGCCAATAAATCCCCAGGGCCAGATAGGCTGCATCCCAGAGTACTTAAGGAAGTAGCTCCAGAAATAGTGGATGCATTAGTAATAATCTTTCAAAACTCTTTAGATTCTGGAGTAGTTCCTGAGGATTGGCGGGTAGCAAACGTAACCCCACTTTTTAAGAAGGGAGGGAGAGAGAAAACGGGGAATTACAGACCAGTTAGTCTAACATCGGTAGTGGGGAAACTGCTAGAGTCAGTTATTAAAGATGGGATAGCAGCACATTTGGAAAGTGGTGAAATCATTGGACAAAGTCAGCATGGATTTACAAAAGGTAAATCATGTCTGACTGAATCTTATAGAATTTTTCGAGCATGTAACTAGTAGCGTGGATAGGGGAGAACCAGTGGATGTGGTGTATCTGGACTTCCAGAAGGCTTTCGACAAGGTCCCACATAAGAGATTAGTTTACAAACTTAAAGCACACGGCATTGGGGGTTCAGTATTGATGTGGATAGAGAACTGGCTGGCAAACAGGAAGCAAAGAGTAGGAGTAAACGGGTCCTTTTCACAATGGCAGGCAGTGACTAGTGGGGTACCGCAAGGCTCAGTGCTGGGACCCCAGCTATTTACAATATATATTAATGATCTGGATGAGGGAATTGAAGGCAATATCTCCAAGTTTGCGGATGACACTAAGCTGGGGGGCAGTGTTAGCTGTGAGGAGGATGCTAGGAGACTGCAAGGTGACTTGGATAGGCTGGGTGAGTGGGCAAATGTTTGGCAGATGCAGTATAATGTGGATAAATGTGAGGTTATTCATTTTGGTGGCAAAAACAGGAAAGCAGACTATTATCTAAATGGTGGCCGACTAGGAAAAGGGGAGATGCAGCGAGACCTGGGTGTCATGGTACACCAGTCATTGAAAGTGGGCATGCAGGTGCAGCAGGCAGTGAAGAAAGCGAATGGTATGTTAGCTTTCATAGCAAAAGGATTTGAGTATAGGAGCAGGGAGGTTCTACTGCAGTTGTACAGGGTCTTGGTGAGACCACACCTGGAGTATTGCGTACAGTTTTGGTCTCCAAATCTGAGGAAGGACATTATTGCCATAGAGGGAGTGCAGAGAAGGTTCACCAGACTGATTCCTGGGATGTCAGGACTGTCTTATGAAGAAAGACTGGATAGACTTGGTTTATACTCTCTAGAATTTAGGAGATTGAGAGGGGATCTTATAGAAACTTACAAAATTCTTAAGGGGTTGGACAGGCTAGATGCAGGAAGATTGCTCCCGATGTTGGGGAAGTCCAGGACAAGGGGTCACAGCTTAAGGATAAGGGGGAAATCCTTTAAAACCGAGATGAGAATAACTTTTTTCACACAGAGAGTGGTGAATCTCTGGAACTCCCTGCCACAGAGGGTAGTCGAGGCCAGTTCATTGGCTATATTTAAGAGGGAGTTAGATGTGGCCCTTGTGGTTAAGGGGATCAGAGGGTATGGAGAGAAGGCAGGTACGGGATACTGAGTTGGATGATCAGCCATGATCATATTGAATGGCGGTGCAGGCTCGAAGGGCCGAATGGCCTACTCCTGCACCTAATTTCTATGTTTCTATGTTTCTATGTTACCCGGTGCCACATATACAGGATTTTTCAGCATACCTCGAGGGCGCCACTTTCTACTCGAAAGTGGACATGATTCGTGGTTATAATCAGATCCCAGTCCACCCCGATGACATTCCCAAGATGGCCACCATCCTGTTTAGCCTTTTCAAATGGCTTTGAATGACGCTCAGGCATTCCAGCGGCTTATGGATCAGGTCGGGCGGGGTCTGCCTTTTGTCTTCATTTATTTGGACGACATTCTGGTGGCTAGCGGTTCGCAGGCAGAACACGTTAATCACCTTCGCCTTTTGTTCGAGCGCCTGCGTGAACACGGCCTGGTGATTAATCCCGCTAAGTGTCAGTTCGTTCTTGGGGCATCGGGTCACCCCACAGGGTGCTGAGCCACTTCCCGTTCAGGTAGATGCTATTCGACAGTTCCCTCGTCTGTTAACCGTCAAGGATCTACAGGAGTTCATCGGCATGGTAAATGTTTACCACCGATTCATGCTGTCGCCCGCTGACGTCATGCGACCCCTGTTCCAGTGCCTGGCCGCTGTAGGTGTTTCCAGGCACGGATCGGCCTCGGTGCATGTGCCAGCGGCATTGGAGAATTGTGCTTATGTTTTCCTTTGCAGGGACGCTCACCACTCGCCACTGTAGCGGGTTTATGAGGGGCCATTTCGGGTGCTGCGAACCAGGGTCGCCACGTTCACGTGAGACGTGGGTGGCCGGGAGGAGTTCGTCTCCGTCGGCCGTCTCAAGCCCGCTCATGTGGATGAGGACAGTCCAGTGGTAGTGGCTACACCGCGGCGTAGAGGTCGTCTGCTGGCCATTCAGCCCTTCCCTAGTACCCCTGTTCCCGGTTCTGTTTCGCCGGTCACTGTTGTTACGCCTGCCCCTCGTTTGCGGTTTTCGCGTCCTCCCGGCCCTGTTGTTACGCCCGTTCCGTATATTTGAGGACCACGCATTCAGGCCGTACCGTTCAGCTCCCTGTTCGTTTCCGTACCTCGGTTTCTGGGGGGGGGGAGGGCCATGTTGCGGTACCTGCTGCTGCTCGCAAGTATCGAACCCTGCGGTCGGAATCCGCGCGCACGTGACTCTGGGAGGGGTCGTGTTTTCGCGGGGTTTTCAGGGCTCTGCCCTTCAGTCGTCGTGAGACCACCGTCCACCGTTAGTTGTGATAGCGGCAGTTGTTAAGACACGTTAGCGGTGAATCACATTGTGAATAAACCTGATTCTGTTGCCTGTTGTCTTCATCCGCTAAAATAGCTTATTTTTATGACTTCTCCATAACAAGAGTTTAGGACTTACTTTGATTCTTGCAGTTAAAGAAATGGCTTAAGAATAGAAAAGTTTAGTGCTTCTCACGGTTTCCAAAGGCAAGGAAAAAGCAGTTTTGGCAGCGATTAAGGAGGAAGACAAAAGAAAGCATGGAATCTGAAGCAGAAATTTGTGTTAGGACGAATAGTTTTTAAAAAGTGTGAGCAATAAATCCTTAACTTGAAGCAGAAATGCTTTTGTTATTCTATAGGGGTTAAAACCAGTGAAAAGCCTGTGAATGATTAAGTAAAATTTGGGCCTGCCTAAAATAGACCAAACGAATGTGCCGACATTAGGAACAAATTGGCTGCGGAGATGTCACTGGTTTATATATATTTCATCCTGACTAAATGCAAAATGGTACACTTAACAATAATATTAAATCTAAAGAGAGAAGGTGCTTTTAAAAAGTTTGATTTGGATGTACAAAGTTAAACTTGTTGATTAAATTCCACAATGATTTAGGAGAATCCTGGCTGTGAGTGCTCTAGACAAAAAAGGAACATATGGGAGCCTCTATTCTCTTTGTTGGGAGCACACAAAAGCCTAGTAAAAATGACTGAAGAAATATCCCCCCCCCCCCCCCCCCCCCCCCTCCCCCCCTCCATATCGCCCATCTACCTAATCCAATTAGGAGCTTCTGTCCCAACTCAAGCAGAACATTAGTCTTTAGAGATACAGCACGGAGAAAGGCCCTTGGGCCTTTGGCACTCACAATTTACAATTTTGCTGAAGCCAATTATCCTACAAACATGTGTGTCTTTGGAGTGTGCGAGGAGCCGGAGGACCTGGAGAAAACCCATGTGGTCACAATGAGACGGTACAGATTCCTAATCGACAGCACCCATAGTCAAGATCGATCCCAAGTCTCTGGCGCTGTAAGGCAGCAGCTCTACTGCTGTGCCACTGTGCTGCCTTTAATCACATCAGCCGCCTCAGAGAGGCCATGATTCTTGAGTACATGCAATTTGGATGGGATGGTGATGCAGCAGGTCACAGTGCTACCTCACATCCGCAGGCACCCAAGTGTGATCCTGACCTCTATCTGTGTGTGTGCACTCTCAAATGACATTCTTAAATCACAAATGGCTTTCCACTTGGTGCTCCGACTTCCTCCCAGACACCAAGGACATGCTGGTAGCTAATCAGCTGCTACAAATTGCTCCGAGTATCAGTACATTCAGGGCACTCACATTTCAGAGGACCTCACATGGTCCACCAACACCGCTGCGCTGGTCAAGATGCCCCAACAGCTGCTGACAACCTTCTACCGCTGCACCACAGAGAGCATATTAACGTATGGCATCTCTGTGTGGTATCTCAGCTGCACGGAGGCGGAGAGGAGAGCTCTTCAGCGCGTCATCCACAGAGCGCAGAAGATCATTGGGACACAGCTACCAGCCTTGGAGGGCATCTACCACACACGGTGCCTCAGGAAGGCCGTCAGCATCCATAAAGACTCCTCACACCTCCAGACTCAGGAACAGCTTCATTCCCAGAGCTATAGCGGCTCTGAACCGGCCCTGCTGATTGCCCCCCACCCCCCCTGGACTGTCCCCCTCGGATGGTCACGTCGCACAGACACATCTGCACTTTAGTCTGTTTGAACTGTTTTTACTATTTTACTGTTCTTTTACAATCCATGTTCTCGGGGTATCTAAATCTAAATTGTATTAGTTATTTATGTTATGACATCGGATGGAAGCTGCATACCAAATCTTGTTGCGCTTATGGGCAATGACAATAAAATATATTATTATTATTAAGTGGCAAAGATCAAGAATGGAATTGCTGGACATGTGAGACTAGGTTGTACACCTACAGAGAAATAAGGCGAAAGTGGTGGAACTGATTGGATTGTGTAGGAAGGAACTGCAGATGCTGGTTTAAATCAAAGATGCACACAAAATGCTGGAGTACCTCAGCAGGACAGGCAGCATCTCTGGAGAGAAGGAATGGGTGATTTTTCAGGTTGAGACCCTTCTTCAGACTGATTGGATTGCTCTGCAGTGAGTCAGCATGGGCCCAATAAGCCACATGGCCTCTTTCTGTATCACAGTCAGTAAGTAGGTGTTTTCTCAGTCTTGAACATCTGCGTAAGAAAACTTGTGATTCTAGGTAAATGCAAAATCAGTAAATAAATATGATAGAAGATGTTCCTACGAGTTCCAGAGCTACATTGCATGAGGTTCTTGTAGCATAAAATAAATGTTGAATAGTTTATAATTTGAACCAAGTTCAGGAAATTCCCTTCAGTTAATACTCTCACATCAGTAAAACGTGCCAGCAACGGACTGTACACGTGTTCAACTGCATTTCCTGTAAAATGGGGCAGCAAATTAGAAACAACTTTCAAGAAATTCATGACTATATTTTTTTCCAATTTTAATGATTATAGTTTGCTGGGGGGTTCAATCTAATATCTGATTCTTTTCAATAACAAAGGACCTTCATCGCTGTGGTATTTTCACAACTTATATATACAAAATTATAACTAACACTTCGAATCTGCAGTAAAACTGGTGGAATGTATGAAACATAGGAGCAATGTAACATTTCCATTGGCACAATGTTACTGGCCAGATAATCCGATGTTGTAATATTGGTGAAGACAAATATATTGTCCAGACCATATGGACCATTCTTACTTAGTGCCGCAAGTGAGAATTTCATCGTTCAATAAAGCATGATCGACTCTTGAGTGAGGACAAGCAGGGAATTTAAACGGAACCTTGAAATTCATGAGACCTCCCCCTTTCAACCCTTTCCTAAAGAATCCTACTCTGAAAGTGCAACACTCTTTCAGGGTTGCATTCAAACTGCGCCCCGGATTGTATGCGCGAATTTCCAGAGTGGGAATTGAGCGTGCAGCTTCTTGCATCAGAAAAAATACCTTATTTTAACCATCTGTACTAAAAGGGGTTGGCGTTAAAAGTAATTCGAATTACAGTTATATATGCGACATCAGCGGCCCCAGGGAATATTTTCCTATTTATTATACCCGGGCACTTAACATCGGGTGCTGAAAACAGTAGGTCGGTTTTCCGGGGATAAGCAAAGAGATTCTCCTGCTCAGCATGCGATACCCCCGCCCTAATTTCTGTCAGGTACTGCGTCTAGTTGATCATATAGATACATTCAAGTGTAGTCGCAGGATAATCTGCCCCCTAGTGAATGTACAATTAGTGTTTAAACAAATAATCTTATGGTAGAAGAAATGTTAAAGACGCCCAAATATTCGCGCAAAGGACAAGTGACTTAAGATATTGCTTTAATACCGCATGGTTTCTCAGTACTAACGTGCTTTGGGCATTAAACGCTCCTTCCAATTACCTGGACAGAAGCATTGACATCAACGCTCCATCCACATCCGGAGATTATTATTTTACCACGGTCCGCAAGTTAAACTTGTGCATTCATGTCAGGTCTGGGTTACGTCCCAGCGCAACACAGGCGGGGTTTTTTTTTAATGCAGCACACTGTGCTCGGCAGTAACGCTGCGGATCTATGGTGAACCTTGTGATGTTACTGCCAGACAAGCAACAAAAACAAAAATAAGTAACCCTTCCAGCCCAGGCAAAGAAGTCCAAGGAAATACCAACATATTACTTTCACCTTCTCTCCCCGCCCACAAAAATAAAGATAATGTGAAACATTGTGGCCTGCGCTAAATGATTTGAAGATATAACCACAAAAAAATATATATCCCTCCAGCCCAGGCAAAGAAGTCCAAGGAATTACCAACATAATACATAAGGGTCTCGACCCGAAACGTCACCCATTCCTTCCCCCGTCCCTTTGAGTTACTCCAGCAATTTGTGGCTATCTTCGGTGTAAACCAGGATCCGCAGTTCCTTCCTATACATAATATTTCCACGTTCACTTTCCCTTGCAAGTCTACACCCCCCATAAAAAAATAATGTGAAACACTGGGGGCTGCGCCAAATGATTAAATAAATAAAGCATCCCTCTCCAGCCTTGGCAAAGAAGTCCAAATACCAAAATAATACATAATTCACCCATTCCTTATATCCAGAGATGCTGCCTGTCCCGCGGAGTTACTCCAGCATTTTGTGTCTATCTTCGGTGTAAACCAGAACCTGCAGTTCATTCCTATACATAATACTTGCATGTTCACTTCGGTCTACACCCGCCACACAAATAAATAATGTGAAACACTGGGATCTGCGCTAAATGATTTGAAAAGCAAACAGTTCATGGGCGATGCGGCAGGCAGGCAGGGAGGGAAGGAGGGAAGCAGGCACACCTCCGGCACGCTGCCTGGCGGCGGTCAGTTTACTGCCTGTCCCGCTGAGTTACTCCAGCATTTTGTGGCTATCAGCGGTCCCTTTAACTGCGTGCCCGCTTGCAGCGCTCTCCGCCCTACCATTGGCCGTCGATGATGTCATGCTTGCGGCAGCGCGTCACTCCTCTCGCCCCCCGCGGCCACCGATTGGCCAGTTCAACAGAGGGCGGGGCCACTGCCTGCCACCCCGCCTCGCCATTGGTCCGCCGCCGTGTCCATCAGGCTGTCGGCCCCGCCCCGCTCCCACAGGTTAAACCAACGCGCTGTATAAGTGCTGCCCTATTAAAGAGGCAACGCTCCCACCTGCACGCCGAGTGAGCAACACAAACAAAAAAGTATTGAAATCGCAATAAACAACAGAAAGTGAATAATTTAGAGTGAGTCGCACGTCGATGAGGTCTAGCAGCTTAACACTGTGATGTAAGTACACTGTGGGAACGTGCCCTGCCTGGTTCCTGGCGAGGAGCCGCTGCAGACTGGCGACAAGTGTGAGAGTGAGTGCGAATGGCAGTGGACTGGAGAGAGGGAGGGAGGGAGTGAGGGAGAGAGAGTCAAGGGGCCGTGATTCCGCCTGGAACTACCATTAAACTGATCCATCTTGAACTTTTACTAAGATAATAAATAGCGAATGCATTTAAAGTCAGCTCAGCTGCTTGCCAACTGCATGCGCTCTTCGCCCCAGTTTATTTTTAGTTGAGTTCTCTGTCTATTTGCAGCAGCGTATCTTTTAATTTATACCACCACCCCCCACCCCTCCCCTCCCCTCCCCAACATTCACACACCCTCCCTCCCCTCTGATGCTAACAGTACATTTGATCCCGTTTCAGTCCATTTAGTCCTCGGATCGACAGCAGCGCCCAGCACCATCATCCTGATGCCTCCATCCCCTCTCGACGAACGGATTGTTGGTGTGGTGGCATTGCCGAGGCCGGTCCGACCGCAGGAACTTCATCTCCGCTTAGATAGCACCTACGTGGCTTCTCTTCCAGCGACCACTGCCCCTGCTGCTTGCAAGCCCCAGACCCAGAGCACGATCCTCAGCCCGGAGGCTGGGGTTTCGTTCCGAAGCGTCAACTTCACGTATATGCCATCATCCAACGGCTCGGTGCGCTCCCTGTCCTGTGGATGCAGCAGCGCTAGTTGCTGCACTGTGACCACCTACGATAATAAAGGCAACGGGTGCGACCAGACCCTAGGATCAGCCGGCAGCAGCAACCTCGTCCCAGCCTCTGCTTCTAAACTCGGGACTTCTGCAAACTGTGCCTCTTGTGCCAGTAACCAGATGGTGAGCAACAGCAGTAGCAGCAATGAGAATGGTGCCACTCTGAACCCACCGCCTTCTTCTGCCTCTGCCGCTGGACTCGGAGGACTCCTGTCTCCTCCATTAAGTGGATCCACCAAGCACATCGCCGGCGTCCGCACCATTTACCCCACCGAGTTAGCCAAGAAATTGACCAAATGCAGCAAGGGCCCCCAGTCACAGAGCCAGGGTCCTGTGATCATAGACTGCCGCCCCTTCATGGAGTATAACAAAAGCCATATCCAGGGTGCCGTCCACATTAACTGCTCGGACAAGATCAGCAGGCGGCGGCTGCAGCAGGGCAAAATCACGGTCTTGGATCTCATCTCTTGCAGGGAAGGCAAGGACTCCTATAAAAGGATTTTCGCCAAGGAGATCATTGTTTACGATGAGAACACTAATGAGCCCAACCGGGTCATGCCCTCACAACCCTTGCATATAGTCCTGGAATCGTTGAAGCGAGAAGGCAAGGATCCATTGGTTTTAAAAGGTATTATTGTTTAAATATTTTTATTTCATTTATAGAGAAAATAAAAGTTTTTAAAGATAATATGTGGCATTGTGATAGGGAGCAGACTGATGTACAAAACAGTTTTGTGGAAATGGTAAAAGGAAGTTACAAGAGATGAGTGTAATTCGGAAACAAAAACACTGTGAAACTTCATCAGTTCCTTTTAATATTTCCACAAAGCCATACATTTTATTGTTCCTTTGGACATATTAGCTATTTGCACGATGTTTTAATATATAAAATGATGAAGTTGAATTGGGAAGTTTAGCTTGTAGTTTTTTTTAACTGGGTATTAAGTAGAAATCATGGTTATGAAAAAAAACGCACTTGCAAGCAGAGAGAAAAGCAGCCTGGATCTAGGATACAGTATGTGTGGCATGTCTCTCCTTTCATCAGAGAAAAATGAACACCAAGGATGTTTCCTGCAGATATTAACAAGTTGTGAAAGGTCCTGATTGCAAGGCAAACACAATTTCTGATACAACATCAGTAAGGACATTTGACAATGATATTGACTTTGTTTGGTTTTGAATGCATTGCAGTTTTTCAATCTCAATGCAGTTAATTATCATGGATGAAGTGAGCAGCAACAATATGAAATGCAGAGCAGGTTGGCTACTGCAGCATTGATCTTCCAAACAGATTGATGAGGGTTTGAGTCCCACCGCATCTTGTCACTCCAATCTTCAGGCAACATTTGGGATTGAATCTACCATATTTTGCAAGCTCCTAGGTAGACCACTTTTTCACCAAGAGTTAATATAAGGGAAATACAATTACTTTATTCCCCTCAAACATCACAATAATATTCTTTCCCTTGGTGGTTAATTGCAGAACAATGTGTGACCTTCATTGTCATTCGGCCTGGATGGAAGAAAAAAAGGCCTATAATGGAAAATGTATAAAAATTGTAAGATGCAAGAAGACACATTAGAAAACACATGATGGATGAGTAGCTTGTTATTAACACAATTTCAGTGAGAGTCGCTGTGATTACATGCTATTAGGAATATGAATGGAAATAGATTTTACTGACAATGTCAAATCTGCACCAGTTATTGGTTTAGCCAAAGACTAGATATGTCAGTTTTAAGGGTCCTTTTGGGAAGATTGTCGATGCCATTGTGAAGATCTTGTAAAGACACTGAACTGGCTGTAGAGATTAGCAGCTTTAGTTATGAGAATGGACGATTCTTTTTTTAATTTGGAGTCACCAAATGAGGGAATAACAAGTTGAGAGAAAAGGGTTGGTAAATGTAGGAATATTTTCAAACTTAAGGGGACCAGAATGGTATAAATGCAACAATGCAAGGTCAAAACCATGCAGATAAAACCAGTGAGAGGTATCAGATATAACGGTAAAGATGTTTATGAAAATATTTAGGTTAAATGTCATTAAAATTAATGATTATCCATTGAAGATAAATTAATGCAGGACTATGACAGATAATTAAATGGTAGACATGCTAAATTAAAACTATTTTGTTACCTAATATAGGAGGGGAAGAAGTAAATACAACTGATACAAAGGAGTCATAAAATGATACCGTGTGGAAACAGGCCCTTCGGCCCAACTTGCCCATACTGGCCACATGTCCCAGCTACACTAGTCCCACCTGCCTGTGCTTGGTCCATATCCCTTCAAACTTGTCCTATCCATGTACCTGTCTAACTGTTTCTTAAACGTTGGGATAGTCCCAGCCTCAACTGCTTCCTCTGGCAGCTTGTTCCATACACCCACCATCCTTTGTGTGAAGAAGTTACCCCTCAGATTCCTATTAAATCATTTCCTCTTTACCTTGAACCTATGTTTTCTGGACCTCGATTCCCCTACTCTGGGCAAGAGATTATGTGCATCTATCTGATCTATTTCTCTCACGATTTTATAATTTTATATGGAAATTTTATAAAGGAACCTCAAAGTAAAATAAATGCATATGCTAAATACATTGAATATGTTTAAAAGTGTTAATAGAGAAAACATGGAACATAAGATTACAAGACCTGATGAGCACTATTTAAGGGATGGTGAATGAATTACAATTGTGCGAGTCGTAATTTTCCAAAACATTCTTTACTCAGATTCTGCCTTTGGGTTGGAAAATTGTAAATGTAGTCGCTCCATAATTTAAAAAGGGGAGGATGATTACAGACCTTTGTGTTTAACATTACCCTTGGAAATGACTAGAATCTGTTGTAAGACACCATGATTGAACACTTGGACAAATAGTAGCAGATGACAATTGGTTAGATTTGTCATGGCTGTGCAAATCGATTTAATTGCGTTATTTGAGAGGGTGTTGCACATGGGATGTCTATAGAGAGCAACTATTGGCAAAAACAAGTGCTAATGTTGGAAGCAAGAGATACAAATAGCAATAATACATTATCTGGTTCTATTGATGTTTCCCAGAAATCTGGGACTTCGTTTTTAACCTTATACACGGATGTCGGGGAAAGAAAAGGAATATTGCATGTGTTCTGGAATGTGGCCAGAGAAAACATTATCTTCAGGTTTGAGAATGGCTTCTTCCATCAGGCGCTTGAACTACTCTGCTATAACAAAGGACAAAGGACATTTATTGTCACATACACCATTTCTGGTGCAGTGAAATTTGAGCAGCACACCAATAACTAACTAACTAACACTAACTACTACCCCCCCTCAGCACTGAGCCACTATAGACTTTGTGTAATGTTGCACTACATACTTTGGCTTGCACTATCAACTTGTATAACTCTTAGCTTATTGACTTATTATTTACTGTTTTGTTGTGGCCTGTAAAGCAGCAACAAGTAAGTATTTAATTGTTGCATATGTCAATTAAGCCTCCTAACTTCTTGATATTTCGACTGTGTAGGAGGCATGGTAAATTGTGTCGTTTTAGAGCAGGAAGTTAGAATAGTTAGACATTGACTGAGTTAGGTGGGCAAACTTTAGCAGATGCAGTGTGAGGTTGTGGACCTAAAAAAAACTAAACTGGAGCATTTTTTGGAAAGTAAGCAGCCAGAAGACATTTAGTTTTGAAAATATTCTTTTAAAATGTTGGTTACATAAAAAGATGTATAATTTATATAGAATTTAGGTCAAATCTAATATGGTTTGCCACGAACAGCATTAACAATTAACTACTCAGGAAGCATATATTGGACTTAGTAAAAGTACATGGTAGATTATCCAGAATGATAATAAATGTTAGAAAATGAGATTATAAAGAGGATTGCAAAATGTTGGCTTGTATTTCCTTTACGATCAGTGTCTTTAAAATATTTTAATGATTCATTAGGATAGGTTTTAAATAATATTTAATCTGGGTGGAAATGAAGAGGCATGGTCTTAATATTAAACCAGTTATTTAAAAGGGAAAACATGAGGATTTTTCACGCAAGTTTTGGGTGCCTGTACAAATTGAACTTTTTGAGAAAGATTATTATTATTTTGTTATTAGTTGATATTATTAAGTATATGGACTTGGGTCAATGCAGATTGGTTTGATCGTCAGAATGGCCAACTACTTGTTTCATGAATCTTTGAGCAGCTACTTAGACCATAACACCTTTTATCATCTTTCTGTAATCTGACCTGAGTGAATTAACTCAACGTGGATTAAAATGACCTAACATATATAGCATAGAAATGGACAAACCTTTTTCAATTCTTCTATGCTGGTGTTCACCTCTTTTAGAGGTGAACACCAGCACCTCTAGAAGTGGTGCACCGTGTTCTGCCCTACTTCTAACATGGGTGCAGTTGCATAGTTAATTGATGCCGTTGCATAATTGGTGCAGTTGCATAGTTAATTGATTAGCAACTTGAAGCCATGGGTCTGGGGACTTGAGTTGAAACCCCCACTGGGTAATTTGTATTAAAATCACAAGATAGTCATACTGCACAGAAACAGTCCCTTTGGCCCAATTTGCACATACGGACCTAGATGTCCCAACTGCTTATTAGGCCTATACTCCTTGAAACCTTTCCTATCCATGTACGTGTACAAATGTCTTTTAAATTTGTAATTAAAAAATTTAATTTCAACAGACTGTTAGATTGTCCTAAAACCCCATCCTATTCAGGGAATGACATTTACCACCCTTGCTTACTGTGGCTATAGATGACTTCATTGTGGATGACTTGTGTCTGCCCTCTGAAATAGCCCAGAGGGTAATCGGAAATGTACAATAAATGCTGGTCTTACCAATCCCATTCATGCCCTGTAAACAAAAAGAAAAAAATCACAATTTCTAAACATCTTTCTGAGACCACTTCTCTCCCATTTTTCTCTGTTTCATTTGTTAAAATATCCAAAATATTTTCCTCCGCAGTGGCAAGTTCCGCTTTCTATCCACACTCTTTCCATATGGAGCTTCCTCATTATTCCTCACGGCATTTAGTGATAATTATCTTGTATTCAAGGTCACTAATTTTGAATTCTCCTACGAGCTAAACTCTTTTTCTGACATCTATCCTTTCAACTTGCTCATTATTTTTAAGATTTTTATTATGTCAACTTTAAACCTCTCTTTTCCATACCAGAAAGCTCCAACCTGGTCAGTCTTTCCTGATAACTATAATCTCTCAGTTCTGATATGATCTTTGCACTTTCTCCAGTTACATAAAACTGACTGCAGTCGTGGGTCATTCAGGCCTATGGCAACAGTTGGAACTGGCTGGACCAATACCCCTCCCATTAACCTCACTTTAACCTAATTTTGCTTATTTTTTCTATTTTCTTGTAATTTGTGTTGTGCCAGGTTATATTTAAAGAAAGACTTATTCATCACACCCACATCATATGGGTAGCGAGTTTAACATTCTAATCCACTCTGAGTAAAGATGTTTCTTGTGAATTATTTATCGTTGACCAAGTTAATTTAGATTTTGTCCACTGGGTTAAATATTTGGGCCACTGGTTAAAGTTGACAAGTTGAAACATCTCCAGTTTGTTATCCAATCAAACCAATTCCTAATTTTAAAGATATTTGCACACATTCACACTCTTCATTATTTATTGCCGGATTTAAATCCTAGCACTTTGTCCCCAAAGGAGATATGGGAGTACCTTTGATAGGATGATTGCAGTGGTATAAGGGGATAAGTCACTTGCCAGTGCATGTGGTTAATGGGCAATTAGTACTAGCTGTACCTGTGTATGAAAAACATATGTACACATGCACACATGTTCCATCCGACATTCAGAAGCAAAGAAAAGCAAAGTTGTGCTTTTGCAGCTTGCAACTATCCTAGAAAGCGTGGCTTAGCTTTCAACACTAGGGTGTTGAACATCCAGGTAGAATAGAGATGGGGAAATGTATTGGCAATGATCATGCATTGGTGTCAGACCTCGCCCTGTTTCCCCAAGCTCTGTCTGTGTCATGAGATGTTTTGTCCCCAGATTCTTCTTTCTGCAGTCCATCAAACAGATGCTCAGTATCCTTGTATAAATTCGCTCCAATACTTGAATACCTATTGGTCTATTGGTATCTGAAACTTGTACTAGACAATGGTCTGCAGGGCTTGTAAATTGATAGTTTTATTAAGCAAATCAATAAATGGCTTTTGACGAACAAATCTCAAGGAAATAGCTTGAAAGGCAGTTTATTTTTATGACTCAAGTTACATAAGATTAAAAGTGTAAAAACAGGAAACCAGAACCAAGTAGAAAACATTTACAAATTTTGAAGGGCAGGAAAACGTGTTTAGTTTTGAAAAACTGTAAAATGATTTTTAATGCAAACATATAATTGGAAAATATCGTAGTATAAACATTGTATAATGATGGTTCTGTGCGTGATACAACATTGCATTGATTTTAGCTTTTCTTCAAACTCTCATCGTATTTATATATACTCTAAATGGCTGCACCAGAATTCAATTTGTGTTTGCAAATACTGTTGCTTAGAGATAGCATGTCTATGTCCAGTCTCTGGGACTGAATATCCACTCCAAGTTTGGTATTGGCAGTTAGGCCTATTACTGTTTCTGTGGTGCGGAGGTTTCTGAATATAAATTGATCTGGAGGCCACAGCGTTGTTTTCAGGATTGAATTACTGTTTAAATTGAGGATGGTTCAGCAAGTAAGTGCGGTTGGAAAGGTGCTGATAGATGTTAGCATTGCACAAAGCTCTTATTTTATGAACTGGAAATAGACCGTTCAGTGCGATGGAATTATCAAAACGGGAAAGAGGCTGCTTTGAGACAAATATGCTTTTAACCTACTGAGACACAAGGGTTTCTGATCATTTGCTTGTATTAGGACTTTACAAAAAAATGTTCCTTGCATCAGATTTGTGTATGGACTTTGTCTACGTCAATCGAAACAAATAAAGTTGTAGAATTTAATAAGGTTGCAACAATATCGAGCTATTGTAGATTTGGTTCACCTTTTGAATTCAATTAAGTATAAGGAGCAGCTCTATTCTTTTGGTGTTGCCACTCCATTGCCCTAAGATCATCTAATTATATTTTATACACTGTTGCATCAAGTTTTCATTCAAGTCTTCTTTTGTGTATGGGACAGTAATCCATATAGTTTCCTTAAGCTGTCAAGAATGCACTGCATAACACACTTGCAGGAATTGAGATAGTGTCCTTTTAACAGTTCACAGATAAAATTCTGGGCACATAATTGAAGGTTTCAGCGCTGAAATGCCCTTGATGCTGCAGAACAATTGGAGGTAACAGGACATTAACGGTATCTCAGGGACTCTTTGTACCCAAAAGCAATTTGATATATCACATTTTGTCACCAAATTTGGGCATCTGTAGATATATTGTAGATATGCATTGCTGTGTTAGCTAATTGAACTATCAAAATACACTTGTGATATTAAATTACTCTTTAGTTCTTCATAATAAATAAAATGAAGAATATAATTATTGCAGACACTGTAAATAACATTGAGACCCAAAGAACAGCAGATGCTGGAATCTTGAGTAAAACACGAAGTGGGGATCAGGCAACATCTCCGAGGATATGGATAGGTGATATTTCGGATTGGGACTCTTCTTCAAACTAATTTTAGTAGTGGCCTGACCTGAAACATCACCTCTGCATGTCCTCCAGAGTTGCTGCGTTCAGAGATGCTGCCTGATCCGCTGAGTTACTCCAGCACTTTGTTTCACTGTAAATAACATTAACATTTTGTGTGGATGTTGTATTATGTATGCGCATTGAACTGTTGAAGCTAGACTTTCACATGGTTAGTCATTAGATTAAGCATTCACATGATGTAGAGAATTTTTTTTTTTAATTTTGGCCAATCCTGCATAGAAAATCAAGAATGAAAAACCATCATATGAGAAACTTATTTAAAACAAAATTATAATTGCTAATCTGTGTACACAGATTAAATACTTTATATCCTGAAATGTATTTGCCTTGTTGTGGTGGTTCTGAGAGATTCACCAACAAGATATTCCTTGTGATCAGCTTATTTTTGACTCCCTTGCTTATGCATTGACTCAAGTCTGAGACCATCTAGCAGCTGAAAGTCAGTGCATTTGCTTTAACTATAATGAGGGGAGGGGGTCTAATGCATTGAGTTTAGCCCATAGTTTCATGTCAATCATGGCTGGTATATGTTTTAGTTTTAGTATTCGAGGTACAGCGCAGGAAACAGGCCCTTTGGCCCACCGAGTCCACACCGACCAGCGATCCCCGCACATTAACACAAACCTACACACACTGGGGACAATTTACACATACACCGTCAATTTACCTACATAACTACATTCACAGGGAGAGCGTACAACCTCCAAACCTTCCCCACCCCCCTCAGCTCCATACAGACAGCACCAGTAGTCGGGATCGAACCGGGTCTCTGGCGCTGTAAGGCAGTAAGTTTACCCCTCCGCCAAGTGATGAGGATGATTGATGATCGGGTAGTGGATGTTGTCATCCAGGACTTTAGTAAGGCATTTGACAAGGTACCACATTGTAATCTGATCCAGAAGACAGAAGGGATTCAAACCTTTGTAGATTTGATTCACCCTCTGTTTTCAATGGCATGACCATAGAAAGCAGAGGGTAGTGGTGGACTGGTTTTCATAGACTGGAGGTCTGTGACCAGTGGTGTTCTACACGGATCAGTGTTGGGACCTCTAATTTATAAATGCCCTGGATAAGAACAAGTGGGCAAAGTATTAAATTTACAGATGACACAGGGATTGGTGGATTTTTGGATAGTGAGAAAGGTTGTCATGGGATGGAACTGATCATAGAACAGTTGGAGATATGAGTGGAGAAATGACCGATGGGGTTTAATCTAGATAAATGCGTGGTGTTGCGTTTCGAGTTGTCAGTGTATGGATGTACAAAGGTATACAGTGAATGACAGGACCTTGAGGAACATTGATGTACAGAGTGGGGTGCAAGTCTATGACTCCCTGAAAGTGACACCATAAGTAGATGGGTTAGTAAATAAGTCATTTGACATACTTGCTTTCATTGGTTGGGGTTTGAGCCAAAAAACTCAGGAAGTCATGTTGTAGCTTTATAAAACTTTGGTTAGACCATACTTGGAGTATCGTGTGCACTTCTAGTCACCGCATTACTGAAAGTACATAGAGAACTCGGAGAGGGTACAGGAGAGATTCACTCGGATTTTGCCTGGATTAGCGATATTAGCTACAAGGACAGTTTGGACAAATGTACGGTATTTTCTCTGGTTGAGGGGAGGTCTAAAAGAAGT
Organism: Amblyraja radiata; assembly: GCF_010909765.2. NCBI lineage: Eukaryota > Metazoa > Chordata > Chondrichthyes > Rajiformes > Rajidae > Amblyraja > Amblyraja radiata. The sequence goes on from NC_045963.1 coordinate 17,693,089, forward strand.
GTATAAAGTTATGAGAGGCCTAGATAGTTGTAATCCTTTTTATCAGGTGGAATTGTCAAAGACTAGAGGGCATAGCCTTAAGGTGGAAGAGTGAAAAATTAAAATAAGATGTGCTGGGAAAACCTTTGTCTTTTTCTTTACACAGTGGTGGGTGCTTGGAATGTCCTGCCAGGGGTGGTGGTTGAAACAGATACAATAGTGGCTTTAAGAGGCTTTCAGATGGGTACATGGCTATGGAGGGATGTAGATCATATGCAGGCAGAGGAGATTTGCTTAACCTGGCATCATGTTCAACAGATATTGTGGGCTGAGGGATGTCAAATACTGCAGGGTGTAGCATTAAGGTGAGTTGTTGTTTTACATAGGGACTGGTGGGTGCCTCGAACACTGCTGCGGAGAGTGGAGATCAGGGAGTAGTGGGTGCACAAAACACTTTGCATAGGGTGGAGGCAGATACAATAGAGATATTTAAGAGGCATTTAGACAGGCACACAAACAAACGGAGGTGAGGGGAAATGGCATGAAAAGCACGCTGAAATTAATATTGCTGTTTGTAAGAAGATTCCTTTCATACCAATATATTATTGCACTGGTGTCCTGCTTTCACACCAACTATGCTTGCTTGAATCTGTGTACACACTGGCAAATGTAGAGTAACGCCAATTATGTGTGCACCAGATATGCTGCAAAATCTTACCGGGGATGATTGATGCGTGCTGCTACGAATGCACACATGAACAAGCAACTTTTGATGTGGAATCAGCACAAAATACTGGCAGCTTCATGAAAACAGTACATTGCAATTACCCTCCCCTTGTTCATGATGTTCCTGCATTTGTACCTTAATTGCCATTAAATCTACCTACAAAGTTAAGCCTAGCAACTAATGGTGTGGTATGTGTTCATGACGCCAATTTAACCTCTTGCGCATAAAATAAACAATTCGAGATGTGGTGACTTTTTTTCATGTTGTGAATTATTTCAAGAAATTTTAAACATTTCAATTTTTTATTAATTTATTTGTTCATTCTGGTCTCTCCATTTGTTTTGCTTTTTTTAAAATCTTTCTGATCTGACATTAAGTTTACTGATTCTAATAACATCCTTCCCTCAGTCTTTCTGTTTATTTCACAATCCTTGGACCTCATTGGTTAAGTAGATGCACCATCTGTCCAGTTGCTTATAACTGGCTGATGTCATCATGCCGTTCTCAGCTCATATTTCTGGCAACTTCATTAGATTTTCTTTTACATAGAAAACTCACGGTGGCTGAACAGCAGTCTTTGCCATGAGATGCCACCCCCCCATTTAAAGTCTGGCTCAGTTTATGTTCACTCATCCTTGAAATCAGGGGCTGAGCTATTGGGAGGGGTTGAGTAAGCTCGGACTCTATACTCTGTAGTGTACCTAATACAAATACCTGGGAGTGTACCTGAACAGTAAACTGGACTGGTCCAGGAACGCTGAGGCCCTGTACAAGAAGGGACAGATGCTGTACTTTTTGAGAAGGCTCTGCTCCTTCAACATCTGCAGTGATGGTGGTAGCCAGTGCCATCCTCTTCGCTGCCATGTGCTGGGCGAAGGCTGCGGATGCCAATAGGATCAACAAACTCATCAGGAAGGCTGGCTCTGTCCTGGGCGGAGCATCTTGGGCAATACAGCTCACCCCATCCATGACCTGAGGAGCACCTTCAGCAACAGACTGGTTCCACCAAGATACAGGACAGAACGCCGCAGGAGATCCTTCTTCCCTGTGGCTATCAAACTTTACAACTCCTCCCCCTTCTGTCCTGGGGTAGACTGAGACTGAGCCACCCCCCACCTCCTCAATCTTGGCACATCCCCAAAGCCTTACCACTCGTCACTTTATTTTCATGTATTTTGAGTTTTTTATGACTGTTGGCAAATTAAGGTTGTAGAGGCCAAGTCAGTGGATATTCATAAGGCAGAGATAGATAGACACTTGATTAGTACAGGTGTCAGAGGTTATGGGGAGAAGGCAGAAGAATGGGACCAGGCAGGAGAGATAAATCAGCCATGATTGAACGGCAGACTTGGCGGGCCAAATGGCCTAATTCTACTCCTATCACTTAAGATCTTATGACCGTGTCAGTTCCCCTCTATCCCACATCTACCCTTGTGATCCATTACTTCCCAAAGGAATGTTAGTGGATTCATCGGCTCCTGTAATTTTTCTCTCGTGTAGGTGGGTGGTAGGAGAAAAGGGAGCAGGGGAAGAGAACAGGTTTTAGCAGGCAATTGTTTACAGCTGCACGCAGCTTGTGTACATGTTTGGCGAGATGTAGTAGCCCCAAAATTCTCACAACTGTTTGTCAGCAAACTCCAACTTTGGACTCTCGCAGCAGAGAGCAAAGCAGCTGCAATTCACCGACATTTTACACTGAGAAATCAGTTTGATCAACCTGTGCTGGGCTAGACATGCCAAATGGTCAGGATCATGATTCATTGCTCCAGTTTATTGAAGTATCTTGACTTATTTTTCTTTTTTGTTAAACTGTTTGAATATTTGTTTTAAACTTCGGAAATTAGGAAAATGTATCATTCCTCCCTCATGTGGGTGAGTAACCTACTCGTGAAAACATCGCAACATCTACCATATAAAGCACCCCTAGGATTATATATGTTTGAACAATGTCACCTCTCATTCTTCTAAGGTCCAGAGAATTCAGTGTAAACATGCTGGTTCCAGCTCTTCTGTGTTATTTCTCCATACCTCCATACTTCATTCTAAAATATTTATTCACCCACATTTTAGTAACTTAGTCATTTCTACACACCTCTGTCTTACATAACTGGCTGCTTTTCTTGTGGTTATGTACCCTTGTTCAAGACGCTCTCACCAGTGAAGGTTTTGTCCTCTGAAGTTGTGCTAAGCAAAGACACCAACAGGATCGGTGCTGTATGCTGCACCATCTAAAATAAAAAATCAAGACAACAGCATTCACCAGGAATGGAATAATACAATTCTTACTTGCTGAAACTTTACAGGCACATTGACATATCAACACAATAAATAATCATACAACAAACACTAGTACTATGTTATACTGGGTAACCAAACTATAATAGTGCAAGCCAAAGTAGGTAGTTCAACTTTAGTACCACAACGTCCATATAGTTTGGTGCTGAGGAAGGGTTGTGGTTAAGATTGATTGATTGAAGGATGTAGCATGGAAACAGGCCCTTTGGCTCATCTTGTCCATGCCAACCATCAATCATCCATTAATGCTAGGTCTCTGTTATCCCATGTTCTCATCCTCCCCCTCTACACCAGGGTCAATTTGTAAGTCCCCAGGAGATTTTCCCCACTGCAGCTATCATTGGAGCACCCATTCATCTGCATCAACATTCTACAGTAACTGCTTGTTGGTTCTGGTTCATCCATTTAGGTGGTAGCTGCACAGATCATGGCTGCTGGACTGCATACTGAGAAGTACAGAACTTGCCGTGCACAATAACAGTTAAGGCAAGGAATTCCACAGGGAAACCTGACCAAAATTTCCATTATCTTTGAAGATAGACACAAAGCTGGAGTTACATAGCGGGACAGGCAAAATCTCTGGATAGAAGGAATGGGTGATGTTTTGGGTCTAGACCTTTCTTCAGACTTTTGACCTTTGTGTTGTGAAGTTTGTTGTCCAGATTGCACAGTGTGAGGGTCACCCAAAGAGAATGTGTGAAGCCATTTCTAGGCTATTCTCTATAGGTGAGATGCTGTAGCACGGTCCTTTTAACGCTCGCCAATGAATGTGATAGATCTATGGCTCTATTTTCTAGAATAGCAGAAGACTTATTCCTAGTATACCACCTAATCATTGCTCAATATCTCTCAAACAAAGCCAATCTCTGCCTTATTGTCAGATTTTGTAGGAATTGGTTGCTGTTCTTCCTGCAGTATTTCATTCGTTGTACCGTGCTTTGTGAGACCGGAAAGGGGTGCAGAAATGTTCACTCTAATTTATCAAAACAGAAATCACTATCAGTTTTGGTTGTTGCCTTGGCTACTTGCACTTTAATTGAATTCTATTTTTGAACCTCAAAGTGTCCCATTGAGTTTCTGGTTCTCGTTTATTGGTGCTTCCCAGGCTAAAAAATTGGATCTGAGAATTGAAGACTTATGGGCCTGGCCCATTTAGGCTATTTTTAGTCGTAGCAGGTCGCCGAAAAAATGACGACTGGACCCCCCCCCTTCAACATAAAATTTGAAATAGATTCATTACTTTAACAACAACAAAAAACTGAAGTCAGCACCGGCGACAATGTACGTCATCCTGGCAACAACCTACGTCATCTTGGCCACAACCTAGGTCATCCAGGCGACAACCTACGACAGCACCTAAGTCAGGAGAAGCCAAGCCAACTGTCGCCGACTATCGCCGAAAAGTTTTGAACATTTCAAAATCCAGTGGCAACCAGACAAATGCTACTATTCTTTGGGCGGCTGAAGAGACTACTCACGACCATACAGTCGACACCCCGGCGACCATGTGGCGACAGCCTAGTCGCCTAAAAAATTGCCTAAGTGGGACAGGGGCATTCGTGTGGATACAGAAAGGGAAGTCTTTGTTAGAGGTGCCTGGGCTGCACAGGTAAGTCATGTGGAACCAACCAAAGTCAGCCCAGTGAGCTTGGCAGTGGAAAAGATGCCAGAGAAGAGCTTTTGCTGTTATCCCAGCAATCAAGTTACTAACTTACCTAAGCACTTTTCCTGCCATGTTCCTTACTTGAACAAGTGAATTGTTGCCAAATGGCATCGTAAAACGAACACTGGAATATTGACAAATCCACTTTAAAAATGCAGCTAGCATCAAATTGGGACAGTTTATAAAATGTTTTGATTAATGGTTAATCAATTTTTTTTAATAAAATATTAAATCACGAAGGTATCTTTTAGTACAGATATACATGAAAGAGAAGCCTAAACGCTTACACTGAGAATTATGAAAGGCACATTAGACAGTGTGCCCACTGTGGCGTGTGCATGCTAACAAAGGATTGGATCGTACAGCTTCACTCTCTTTGTGAATTATTGAGAAAGTTGCTTGCAAAGAAGGATGATTTGCTTAGCAGATGTGCTTAACCTTTTCAGAAATTGACACCTGCTTAAACTCTGACTCTAACTTGAAACTCTCCACTCACTTGTCACCATGGAAATGTGGTGGAGCTGGATAACAACAATGACATCAGTTGGCATGACATCAACTTTTGAATACTAACAGTACAAGGAATATCGTTTTGTTTAGGTTGTGTGTCAAGTTGTGGTAGATGATGTAATGCTAACAGGTGGTGCTAGGCATAATTGTTAAGATGAAAAAAAGTGCAGATATTATTTGTCATGGACATTCTATGTATATTTTGGAAACATTTCAACTGCATTATTTGATCATATATTTTCGCATATCAACCCATTTAATATGTAAAGATAAAAATTTACAAGATAATATTTGAGTTGATGGTGTTTCTAAGTTCATTAACTGTAATATATGCTAGGAAAATCATGGGCTCGCAATATGTTTTAATATTCATTTCTGTTTCATCAAGCATCATTAAAGATACCTTCAGGAAAGGAACATTGTAGTTCTGAAGATTTACAGTGATGGATGGTGGTTTTATTAATCAATACTTATAACCCCCTTATGTACTTTCTGAATGTATGTTCATAACTGCTTGCATTCAACCAAGATAGATTAAAGAAACATAAGACAAACATAATAGTATTTTACTTTAATACAAAGAATTTTCAAAATTATGTTGGATTTAACAACAAGCTCATTTTTAATCGACATAAGATATTGTCCTCCATAAGGTTAATAATCGGCTTCCAAACAGATGGGGCCTTCAATTTATCCGTTTTGTTAATCAAATCAGGTATTCAGAAGCTAGAGTTATGCCCTGAATCGATTCTTGCATAAGGGTTGCAGGAGATAAATTACTTCATGCGTACAACTATTTTACTGGAATAAAAATACTCAAGGCAAGAGACAAGGGTGGCAGCTCTATAATCTGAAAACAAGTGTCAGAGTGATAGAACTGAATGTCATCTTTCAGGTGATACAAGGCAGCAGGCAGGGAGTTGTTTGGTTCACAATGCAATTGACATCAACATTGTGGTGGTTTATCTTGTATATGGAAGTTAGTCATTGAGTCAAGGTCATACAGCATAGAAACAGGCTCTTCGGCCCAACTTCTCCATGCTGACAAATATGCCCCAACTACACTAGTGCCGCCAGCTTGCGTTTGTCCATATCCCTCTAAACCTATCCCATCAATGTACTTGTCCAAATGTGTTTTAAACGTTGTGATGGTTCCTCCATTTTGAATCACATGATTGCTTTGTAATTTAGGAAAAAATGTACTGGCCTCAGCAGAGCAGCCAGCTTATCATTTGCTAAAAGTTTCTTGCAATCAGTAGAGTGACTGTATGATTACAAATGATCTGCATTGCCTGTTGTACATAGGGAGCTTTTCAAAAAAGGTGCTTGTGAAGGTGTTGTACAAAAACAAATTCTTCAAGTCTTAGCACACTCTACGCTTCTCCCCACTCGTTCCCGTGTCAGAGAAGGGTCGCCAGTACCTCAGTAAAAAAATAATAGCAATGCAAACTTCTTAATCCATTCTATTTGATAGAGAGGCCTTTGGACTGGTAGTCATCCAAAAGTGGAGGTTTTGGAAACTGCTCTTCAGGCCTTGAGCACGTTGTCATCTAATGGCTTCATGGGATTTCTCGAAACAAGAGTCTTGTTAGAATTGGCTTCTGCAGACTCTTAAAACTAACTCTGGGATATGTGGGAGCCTGAAAATAGCTGTCCTTGTCCATCTGGTTTTCACTGTAATGTGGATCCTGCAACAAACCCAATACCCAGTTTGTATATTTAATTAGCCTTGACTTGTGTATTGTAGTGATGGATGCTTATCTAATGGGGAAATTAATATACAACATGGCCACTCACTACTTTACCAATTTTCAAAAAAGGGAAAGAGTGACTGGTGTTTGAAAATTTTCCTCTATATGTTGGGTTATCAATTACGGACACACATAGCCTGTGAACACAAAGACTTTCTAGTTTGATAGTTGACACTCTGGACTAAATAGTGGGTTATCTTGAATAACAGCTTTTGACATCATATCCTCTCATTTGCATCTTCTCCCTGGTGTTTAGCAAATATTTTACAATGTAAATAACTAACCTATCTGACCTAGAATCCATCTCTTGCATGTATATTAGCTGTTGGGCAGCAACATCATATTGAATATTGCATCAGAAACTCACCTAAGAATCATAGAAGTTGAATGGCACTTCATCTTGCGGGCAAAAGCTATGGTTATGTTGCCATAATTTTAGTAGTAAAACCCGCTGTAGAATTTACCAAATGACTGCTGCGATTCAGATAGGCTTCATCCAGATCTTTATGTACGGTGGTGAAGATTTATTCAGGTGTCACAATATCGACATTGATCTCTGAAACTGGGTAAAAGATCTGAGTGCAAATTAAAGTGAGTGTGTACACTGTGTAATTCTTGATATGCAGGTGGCATATTGGTGTGGCTTGGCACGTAGCTGGAATAATGAAAGCATTCATAAAATTCTCCACATAATTTTCTGAAAGATTAGTAATGTTTTAAATTCAAGGTGAAGCAGTTCATCAGAAGGTGAGGCAAATTAATTTTAATACAGACAAATCCTAACAGTATTTAATACAGTATTGCATGATTTGGCAACTTTGAATTTTTTTCACAAGGTGGAATTATCAAATACTCGAGAGAACGCCTTTTTGATGTGAGGGGAAAGTTTAAAGGAGGGGTGCAAAGCACTTCTTTACAAATAGCAGTAGTTGCCTCGAGTGGTGGTAGAAGCAAAAATGATAGTGGGTGTCTAAGAAGCTTTTCGATAGACACATGCATATGCCGAGAATAGTGGAATCAGGATCAAATACAGGCAGTAGGAATTTAATTAATTTATTTTTGGTATCCTGGTCAACACAGACACAGTCTGAAGAAGGGTCTTGACCCGAATCGTCACGCATTCCTTCTCTCCAGAGATGCTGCCCATTCCGCTGAGTTACTCCAGCATCTTGTGCCTTCCTTCAACACAGACATTGTGGGCTAAAGGGCCTCTTCCTGTGCTATACGGTTCTAAAGTTGTTTTGCACTGTTATGAAAGCAATTTTAAAATGTTAACTGTGACTCGGTTATTAGAACTCTTGCCTTTCTTGAGCTTAGAAATATTCAGAGGCCATATCCTCAGAATAAAAGGACGTTCCTTTAGAAAGGAGATTAGGTGGGATTTCTTTAGCCGGAGGGTGGTAAATCTATGGCATTCATTGCCTCAGGTGGCTGTGGAGGCCAAGTCATTAAGTCTTTTTACGGTGCAGATTGACAGATTCTTGATTAGTAAAGGGCCTGTTCCACTACGGCAACCTAATTTGCGAGTTTAGAAGAGTTTGCGCTCGCCACAAACTCGCAGCATGGTCGACACGTGGTCCTAGGAGGTCATACGTTGAAAAAATATCCGTGAGTAAAAATTGATCGGCATGGTTCTTTTGAACTCGGATGAAAAGACCACATAGGATTATATTATGAAGAAGACCAGGTGGACCTTTGATGTCCTGGGCAATATTTATCTTTCAAGCTCGCTTGACATTGGTGTTCATGGGAACTTGTTGTGTGCAAATAACATGTCACATTTCCTCTTACAGCAGCCTCTACACTGGTTGCAGGGCACTTGGCGAGATTCTGAAAGAGATGTGAAACACTTTATTTCTGGAAGGGAAAATAGATGTCACATACACTCCGTTGATAATGCTGAAATAGCCAAGTATGAAACAGAAAGAGAGCAAAGAGTCTTATTCACATTGAGAAGAGAAAGGGGGGTCTCAAGCCAGAGGAACATCTTGCATTCACAATGTATTTAACTTGGAGTATATTTTCAGTCAGTAAGAATTTACCCCAAACAATGCTGGCATTGGAGCTTTTTGTTGCACAGATTTTAGCCTTTATTTTAGGATGTAAAATAGTGTGGTCTCCTCTCCAGCTTCTCTCCAGCTTCTTAAATCCTAGTCCATGCGTGCAAATTGATGGTTGCATGAGCCTGAATTAACAGCCTTTGTGCCACAGATTAAAACAGCTTTAGATCGACAGGCTTTAGCTCAAAGGAATTCATTTAATTTTCCCAGATCAAAGCTTATCCATTTTGTTTATGATTCTTGTAGAATTTTAAATGTAGTTCTTCAAAGCAAGTGTTTCAGAGCTTTCAAGAGGATTATTTTGGAGGGTCATGTTTTTATGATGATAGTGTGCATCATTTGCACAGTTTCCAAATAGCTGTAGTTTTTGTATTTCTATATCTATAACTTGAGTCATTGAAGGAAACGTTCTCTAAAATTTTCCGTTCCAATATCACTCTCTTTATTTGCAATAAGAACTTGCTCCACCTGCTTAAAGGGAAATAAAGATGGTCATTAAATGCTGGCTTTGCCAATATCTGTCATGAATAAAGTGTTCGTGAGCTAAGGAAAATATGCTCTTGTAAATTGTACGTTTTGGAAACTTTCATTTTGTTGGATAAAGATGTGGGCTGTTTTCTGTGGCGAGAAGTGGATAAAACCTGACTCATAACTGTGCACTGGTAATAAGTATTGCAAATATAGGTTCTCAATTTAAACCACACCAAAGGAAGAATTATTTGAATAGAAGCAGTTTCATTCCCAACTGAAAGGATGGGGAAGGGGAAAAAATGCATTCAAGTACCTCAGTCCTGAGTCTTGGCCAATCCAAAGAGTTGAGGTGGAAGTATCAGGCACTGGTTACCAAAGAAGTACAGGCAAAAGCAATCCAATTTATATATTCATTTAAAACAACACAACCCAGGAAATGATATGAACCTTGTTGCAATAAATTGTCATCAATAATCACATCATTCAAATTAAATTTGGTTCTAACCAAAAATTTAGCCAAAATGCATTTACTTTTAAAACAACAGAACACACCCCAGCGGTATGAACATTGACTTCTCTAAATTCAAGTCTCCCTTGCTTTCCTTCTCTCTCCATCCCCTCCCCCTTCCCAGTTCTCCTGCCAGTCTTACTGTCTCCGACTACATTTTATCTCTGTACCGCCCACTCCCCTGACATCAGTCTGAAGAAGGATCTCGACCCGAAACGTCACCCATTCCTTCTCTCCAGAGATGCTACCTGTCCCGCTGAGTTACTCCAGCATTTTGTGTCTATCTTCGATTTAAACCAGCATCTGCAGTCCTTCCCTACACAGAACACACCTTTTATGTTGCTAAGCAGATTTCAAACACAATTCAGATGCCTTTTATCTTTGCACATTGTGTCGCTGAATTTATGGGATAAATCTCATGATCAATTGATCTCCATTCTACTTATTTTTTCTTGTTCGTTCCTAAACAAGACCAAGTACAGTTGCAACTGATCTCCATGGACATTTGCAGAGGCGAAACCACTTCAGTGCATCGGTATGCACAGATCCATTTTCATTGCAGCTGATGGCGAGGAGGAGATAGGGAAATGCTTTCAAAATTAGCCCGATTCCACACAAACATTTGTTTCATTTTAAGACCGAAAATCAGAAGTTTGGGGGGTACTTGATGAATTTTTGACTGCATACTTCAGAGGTAAAGCATAACGTTTTAGCAATGACTGGGCTGACTGTTAAACTCATAAGGTCTATTTGTGGTGCAACATTTTGGGCCTGTGAAATGAAAACAGTAAAAGCTGGAAAAACGCAGCAGGTTAGGCAGAAAATTAAAAAATTGAAACTGGTTCAGGTCAAGTACCCTCCTCAAAACCGAGGTTAAGCTTTGGCAATGAATAAGTTTGTCTTTTTAAAGTAAAACGCTTGACACATTTTACCCCACTTGGGACTCTTGAGCGATTCCCAAGGCCTTGACAGGTAACTATTGATGATCAGTTCTTGGTTCTTGGTTCTTGGGTCCTCCAAAATATTCCAACTGGAATTTAAACTGGAGGTGGTGAAGGGAGGGATTAAGCCAGAAAGGGTATAAAGAACACAACACACTATAGAATTTGACATAAAACATCCCCACACAGCAGAATCAAAGTTCCCCACTGTGTGGGAAGGCATCAAAGTCAGTCTCTTCCTCCACTGTTACTTGTGGTCAGGGCCTCCCCAAGCCCTCCGCAGTTGCAGCTACGGGTGGCCCGATGTCCAGGACCGCTCACTGGGGTGATACAAGTCCGACGTCGGGGCTGCGGGACGTCCTCAGCGGCGTGGACACCAGAGTCGGCCCCCTCCTACCGGAGTCGGCGGCTCCCAAAGTCCGCAGGCCGCGCCGGGTGGAGACTGCTGCTGTAGACCCTCTGCAAGGCACCCCAGGACTCCGCGATGTTGTTCAGTGCCGCCCGCGTTGGAAGCTCTCCACCCCAGAGTTCCACGATGTTGGAGCAGCGGCCCAACGCTCCGGAGCTCCAAACGGCGACCCAGGTAGGCATCGCCCGCTCCGCGGTGACTCCAGCGCTGTGCCGCCGCTGTAGCAGCCTTGGTCCGGTACTCGGTCCCCGGCAGGAAAGGCCGCTCCGATCCAGCTGGTAGGCCGCGAAGTGGGGGGCGAGGACGCGACTCGGAGAAATAGTCGCGTCCCCGCCAGGAAGAGACTGGGAAACAGTTTCCCCCTTACCCTGCCCCCCTCCCCCACATAGAAAAGTTAAAGTTTCCCCCAATACAAAACTTTAGTCTAACTAAAAAATTTTAAAAAGATTGAAATACAGACTGGCTGTAGGTAGAGGCTGCTGCAGTGCAGCGACCCCTCCGACCCACGTTGCTCAGTAACCTGCTCCAACTCTGCAAACTCTCTCAGTAGCTCCACGGGATGAACCTGAGGAAGATGCTGGTGAGGCACTGGATCTCGGGTGAGCTGTCCTTAGGAAGGATGGCCTGATTATTTCAATTATGTAGATGATGCTAAACACCCAAGTTTCATTGATTTGGCCGTATGGAGCTTGATATACAAATGAATCTGAACTCTTTTCTACACATTTGGATTTTTTTTTAAGCGAAACTGCAGTGCCATTGTTCACTATTGGTTTTATGTGGGCCATTAATTTTAGCTAACCAGAGCAAATGATATTGTAAAGGTGACAATGACTCTGAAGATAAATGATTGAAATGGGAGCTGGGGCTCACTGCGTGCTCAACTGTGTCTGAAGTAACTTTCACAACTTCTCACTTTCACGAGGGTGAGACTGCTTATGGGTAAATGGGCATCTAGTAAGCGTGAGGCTTTTAAACGTGAGGTGGCGTGTGTTCAGGTTAAGCATGTTCCTGTTGGAGTGAAGGCAAAGGCTGGCAGAAGTAAGGAATGCTGGATGGCAGAAGATATTGATGCTCTGGTCACGAAAAAGAAGACATATTTCACATAGGCAGCTGAGATCAATATAGAGGAAGAATATGGAGGTTGTTGGAGTGCTCTTGAGAGGGAAGTGGGTTAAAGGGGGAATGAGAAATCTTTGCTAGATATGGAGAAAGATAATCCAAAGAGATTCTGCAAGTAGATCAAGGGATAAAGTAACTCGGGAGGGAATAGGCTTCATAAAAAGCAAAAAGGTTGTCTACATGTGAAGGCACTGGAGATGGACCTGAATATTTCCCATCTTTACTTACCCTGGAGTAAGACATGGTTGCTAGGTAACTCGAAGAACTTAACAGTGATGTCTTGAAGAGAGTCCACATTGGGATGTCACAGTGGCGCAGCACTAGAGTTGTTGCCTTACTGCGCTTGCAGCGCCGGAGACCTGGGATCAATCCCGACTGCGGGTGCTGTCTGTATGGAGTTTGCACGTTCTCCCCGTGACCTGCATGGGTTTTCTCCAAGTTCTTCGGTTTCCTCCCACAATCCAAAGACGTACAGGTTTGTAGGTTAATTGGCTTGGTATAAGTGTAAAATTGTCCCCAGTGCATGTAGGATAGTGTTAATGTGCGGGGATCGCTGGGTGGCGTGGATTCAGTGGGTCAAAGGGCCTGTTTCTGTGCTGTATCTCTAAACTAAACTACAGACAAGGAGATGCTACAGGAGCTTAACATGCATTAAGGCAGATAAATCCCAGGACCTAATCAAGTATATCCAAGGATATTGTGGGAAGCTGGGGAAGAAATAGTGGGGTCACGGAGAGATATTTATATCATGAATGAGATGCTGGAAAATGGAAAGATGGCTCATAATGTGCCTTTATTTAAGAAAGGCTGCAAGGACATACATGGGAACTATGGACTGATGCACTTTGCATCTCTTGTGAGTACGATACTGGAGTGGATTCTGAAAGTCAAGATCTTCAGCATTTGGAAAGGCAAGGACTAATTAAAGATAGGTAACACAGTTTTGAGTGCAGGAACTCATGTCTCACTAATTTAATTGTGTATTTTGAAGGGTGATCAAGAACAATGATGAAGGTGGAATGATAGACTTTGTTTACATGGTCGTTAGTAAGGCCTTTGACAATGTGCCACATGACAGGCTGGTCTGGAAGGTTAGGTTACATTGGCTCCAGGGCTAGATGGGTGTACTGCTGTTTATTTCGTACATTAACAATTTTGATGTAAATATAGGTGGCATGTTTAATAAGTTTGAAGATGACACTAAAATTGATGGCATTGTGGGCAGTGAAGAAGATTATCTATGATCACAACAGGATCTTGATCAAATGGGCCAATGGGCCAAGCAATGGCAGATGGATTTTAATTTGGATAAATGCGAGATGTTACATTTGGTAGAACTGACCCGACCTGGACTTGCATTGTAAATGAGTATTACTATAGTACAGAGATCTATGGGTGCTGGTAGATTGTTTCATGAAGGTGGTGACACAGGTTCATAAGGTCATAAGAAATATGATTCGGCCCATCAATTCTACTCCGCCATTCAATCATGGCTGATATATCTCTCCCTCCTAACCCCATTCTCCTGCCTTCTCCCCATAACCTCTGATACAATGGCATGCTTGCCTTCAGTCAGTGAAGGCATTTGGCATGCTCTCCTTCACTAGTCAAGTTATTGAATACAGGAGGTGGGACGCTTTGTTTCAACTGTACAAGACATTGGTAGGTTACGCTCAGAGTATTGTGTACAGTTCTGGATGTTTTACTGTAGGAAGGACAGTATTAAACTGGAGGGAGAGAGTCACAAGGACGTTACTTGATCTGGAGGATTTGAGTTATATGAAGAGGCTAGATGGGCTTGGACGTTTTCCCCAGGATCATGGGAGGCTAAGGGGTGATCTTATAGAGGACATGGAATGAGCTGTCAGAGGAAGTGCAGAAGACTGGTTCAATTATGACATATCAAAGGTACTTTGATAGGCACATGAACGGGGAAAGGTTTGAAGGAATTACATAGAGGCAAGTAGACTGTTTCAGTTAGGCAACTCTTGTCAGCATGGGCAAATTGGGTCAGCATGGTGGTTTCCATGCTGTGTAGCTCTATCATTCTATGACTAAGGACCAGAAAATTAATTTCAGATTAAAATGTCATATGCTTGGGCTAACAAAAAAAATGAAGGGGGTTTAAAGGGCAAATAATGAATGGCTTTTGGAATAAAGCAGCTCTGCCCATGTAATATCACTGTCTCCTTTAGGTAGTGTTGTGTAGCAAAACAGAATGCCTTTCAGAATCCTGGGATGATGAATTGAGAATCGATTACGAATTTATTTCTAGAAAAGTAGACTGTGGGCTCTCATCATGTAGTATTAATTATATTAATATCATCATCTGTTGTTAAGTGGTAATGAAACTGCAGATGATGGAAATCTGAAATAAAAACAGGAAATGCTGACATCACTCAGCAGTTTGGGTGAGTCATTGGAAAAAGAAACAGTTAAATGTTTCAGCCCCGTGGCCATTAGTCAGAACTGAGAAAGTGAGAACAAGTTAATTTCCATTAGCAGAAGAGGTGTGTAGAATAGAGAAGGTGGAGTTCCAATGGAATTTCTCAGGGTTGAGAGCATTACTCCATATGTTGCGTATGGAGTTATTGTTGCCAGTATTTTCTGTTTTTAAGTGGTGTTGATTAAGAAATACATATTGGTCAATGCCACTGTTTTAACTCCCCTGGTGACCTTCAGAGATCAGTGGACCTTTTGTGTACACTTGAGAAGGGAAACTTGACCATAATTGAACAAAAGCAGCTTAAGCAACATTCCCTCGGCATAACACTGAACAGTCGAGCTAATTTTTCACCTCAAGGGTCTGAATTTGGACTAGAACCCATAATCTGCTAACATCTGAACTATGCTTGCAATGAAGTTGAGAACAAATAATTAAAGATCTGAATAGGTTAAGTGTGGGTGTAACTGTGGGAGGTAGATTTAATTTGCATAACTATGAAAATATAAATTTTGAGCGAAAACAAGGGTAGATCTGAATATTATTTCAATGATGAAAAGCTGAAACTGTTTAACAGAGATAAGGGTCCATGTGCACACAATACAAAAATGTAGAAGTCAGATTAACCATAGCATCTGACATTTTAAACTGAATGTTAGTCCTTGCATTTAGAAAGCTAGAATATAGGTTGTGTTCCCCTGAATACAGCGTGTTGTTTCAATAACTACATCTTAATAACAGATACATTCACCTTAGAAGAAATAAAAGCGCACCAGATCATTACCAGGGGTCCAACAGATGAGGGAGGATTACATTAACCAGGCTCTGAGAATGCATCCTGTACCTCAAATTTAACTCTGGAATCCAGAAAATGTCCTCTCCCACTAAGTAATGAATAGTTATATTGATTTAATTTAATTGATTTAATATATTGATTAATAATTCTTTTGAAACCATAGGCACAAAGAAAAAAAATGGAGAATAACGAGTATTCCTGAAACTAATTCTGGATAGGTTAAAGCCATTACATGAAAACCAATTAGGTTTTTAAAGGATAACAATAGACATTTTGAATGGGTGACATTTAGTGGTTTTTCGAATCTCAAATAGACAGTCAGATCCTGTTCCACTACCAGGGAGCATAGCTTTAAAGTGAATGGGACAAATGTTCAAGGAGATGTGCAGGGCTTTTCTTTTCCAGAGGGTGGTGTGTGTGCCTGCAATGCTTTGCCAGGGATCATGGTGGTGGCAGATATGATAGTGACATTGAAGAGACATTTGGATAGGCACATGTATATGCAGGGAATGGAGGGATATGTATTATGTACAGGCAGATAAACGTTGATCTTGGCATCATGCTCAGCATAGACATTGTGGGCTGAAGGGCGTGTTCCTGTGCTGTACTATGTTCTAAGTTTACACCAAAGGAACCTTTCCAGGCCAGTGCACGTTGAATGCATAGGCTGATGAGGAATATTCAGCAGAAGATGCAGTCCAATGTTAATTAAGTAGCTGGGAAGAATAATAGCTATAAAGAGAAGCATGCAAACCTGACACTCTTACCACATGAGCTGAATTTGCTAAGAGGAGACCTGAGTATTTATTGATTTTAAAGAGCTAATTAGAATGAATAAGGAGCATTGTTTACATCGAGCAATAAATGATAAAGGGCAAATGTTTAAAATTTGCTGAAAATAGAAAAATAAGAAAGGTTAAAAGCAAAAAACACATTCACATAAAATTCATTGCACTGAAGTGCATAACAAAAGTAGATCTAAGGCAAAGCGGGATAGAACAAAGTTTAAAATCCTTTACTGAAAGTTAATACAGTTCACTGGGACGCTATCTTGTTAATGGAATATTTACGACTGTTTTATTTAAAGAAGAATTTTAAGATTATGTGATGAGTTTAGATTAAGCAGGGATAGGAAAGAGCAGATAGAAGCAGACTAGGTGCACCAGATGCTACGGTGGAAGGAACAGAGAACTGGAGGAAGTGACAGCACTGCAAAGGCTATAGAAAAAAATGGAAGGATTTTAAGAAGATGATGAGATTTTCAAACGTGAGGGTGCGGAACCAGAAACCAGCATCAAATAGTAACTTTGGGATGAGAATGTTAGACTGTCTGAAAAATTATACAATGACAAGGTTTTGAATTATTTGAATTAGTGGAAAGTGTACAAAGATTTTGGCAGGACTTAAAGATATTGGCTTTAGTATTCCCCATCTTTAGTCGGATGAAGTTGTAGCATATCAGACAGAATGTTGAGCACTGCAGTAGGACAGGCTTCAGGAGGTAGAATTAGGCATCATTCGATATGCATGTACAAATTAACCATATCATTGGGGAAACGTGCTCTAGAGTTGCAAGCAAATAAAGAAAAATGAATAAGGGATCAAGTGGTGACGAAAAGGGGATAGGAAAAGAAGCACAATTTACATAATGTGAAACTTCTATAAGCTTTTAAAAAAATGAAGAATCATTGCAAAGGATGACTCAAAGGTTATTTTACATTACAATGGGGTTGTACATTAACAATGGCATTGTACTAATGCAGAACTTGTAAAGGACGTCAGCTTTGCTTCATTGATGAAATGACTGCAAGGTGTTATAATTGGTGGCACATTTCCTTCTCAACAGTCGTTCGTGTTTGTAGTTATGTTACCATCAACCTACCATAATCCACCGGGCATCAATGTTAACCTCACCTTCAGCTTAAAATAATTGAAAACTGAAGCATTTCACAAGTTGGTTGGTTGATTGAAATAAATTATATTTCAGAGTTTTATTTTACTTCAAGCCAAACATTTAGCACATTGTTCATTGGAAGATAACAGACACAAATACATTTCAGAAAGGGAATTTATTTGTCTGGCCCAATTACTCTAAGCTTAAAGGGCCTGTCCCACTGTACGAGCTAATTCAAGAGTTCTCCCGAGTTTCCCCTGATTCGAACTCGGAAAATTACGGTAATAGCCGCTCTTAGGTACTCGGGGCTCTCGTGGACATTTTTCAACATGTTGAAAAATCTTCACGAGCTTACCGCGTTTCCCGAGTACCTGCCGTTAGTGTTACGAGCTGCTAAGAGACGTCCCGAGCTCCGACGTACCCGCTACGTACATTATACTTGCTTACCACGAGTTTGATGTTTTTTTTAAACTCGGGAGAGCTCTTGAATTAGCTCGTACAGTGGGACAGACCCTTTATGACTTTTTCACTCAGTCTGCCACCACTCTCCCACCCTTGACCAGTGATTGCAGACTTAATGATCACCTGTAACGGAGCTTCCCCCAAGATCAACCAGCTACTCTCCAAAGATTGATTCTGTCCGCATGTGTCTCTGTACCAGGCCATGGCTCAAGGCTTCCCTGTTTCCTCTTGTGCTTATTCGTAACCCCAACCCTCACCCTCAGGCATTGGAGGCCATGATATTGCAGGTGGCATGCCAGCGACAGAAAATGATCAACATTTTCAGCACCAATGAATTGCTAGGCCTGCTCTACGTGTGTTGGATCATAAATTGAAATAGAAGGCAATCTAATGGGACTGGCATGAGGAATGACCATGCACGATTTACCTTTCCCGTGCCTTTTGTACAGTTGCTGAAATGCAAATACTCATCTGGAATCAGATTACCCGGGGAGGGCCATTGTCTAATTTGAGCATAGGGATGGAATAGTTATGGCTTTTTGCACGCTGTACGTAAATGCAGCATAGGTCTGGGAGCAAGGGCACAAGTTGGGCTAAGAGCATATGCTGGAGCATTGCAGTGTACGCAGTATCACGAGGGCATCATATTCACGTGGCCTGGCCCTTTACGGATTGAACAACGCTCGGGAAACTCCACCTACATTTTCCCCACTCCAGCACTAGAGAGTTGATGAACACAACATGCTGGAGTAACTCACCGAGTCAGGCAGCAAATCTGGAAAAAATTAATAGGTGACATTTTGGGTCGGAACCCTTCTTCAGAATGTTCTAAACAGTATGTTTGAGAACAGTCGTAAGAATATTTCCGATCCAAAACGTCACCTATCCCTTTTCTCCAGAGATGCTACCTAGCCCATTGAGTTACTCCAGCATTTTGTGTCTAACTTCAGTGTAAACCAGCATCTACAGCTCCTTACTACACAGAGTTGTCAGTTTGGGGTATTTATCAAACGTATTCAACAATGTGTGAAGATTGCTGGGAGCCTGTTGGAAAATTGATGCAACAGCTTGACCAAGTTGAATTATAAGATTGCACCACAGAAATAATATTTTTTTAAATTCAAACCAGGGGAAAGGTTGCACGCTTGCTGTTTAGCTTTAATATTCATAACGTCACAGAAAGCAGAAGCTGAAGAACTGGCTTTGATCTGCAAGCTATACCTATATTCCAGCAAGCCCCATGTTGTGTTACACACTGGGGAACTGTATCTGGTAGCTGTTTTGCTGACCTGGAGAGTTCTTTCAGTTGAGGCCTTTTTTCAAGAGGTATTCTTGGGGTTTAACAGCTGCACGATTGATCGAGGGGAAAAAATAGGATTAATTTACGATTGGTGCACCCTTGGTAAGTTTCATTCAGTTTAGATAAGGAGTGCAAATGCAGGAATCTGAGTCCAGCAGTCATCAAACATAGACTTTTGGTTCTGGGCTCAAATTTTACATCATATCCTCATTGTTAAAAAAAATCATAGGGCTAAATCCAGGTCTTCACTTTAGTTAAGTAGTTTGGGAGCGTTCGAAATTTTGGGGTATAAGATGCTATTACCAGAACATACAATTGTTCTTGACCATTTATTCCATGACTAAGAAGTGAAATATAACTAAGAATCAAATTGATACAGCAGGACACTTAACTTGCTCATTCTTCCAATGGTGCAGTCAACCAATTTTAACAATTTCCACACGTAAAATAGGAAAACCGGAAATTGTCCAGCTTTCTCGTAGAGTTAGCTGGCAGTCTAAATCTGGTAGCACAGCTGGAGAGGATGTCAAATGGAAGTCATATGAACGCTGGCAGCAAGCTGGCATGCTATTGTGGAGTCAGGAGAAGCAAATAAACCTTGCAAATGATTTTGGATTTTTTTTGTTGATCAGCTTCCCTTTAAGGTCATTGTAGGTTACTTTGTCGTTTAACGCTGACACAGTGGAACAGAACAGGCCATGTGCCGAGCTACACCTTGCAAATGTGAAAAAGTGCATGACATACATTATTTGCATTTCAAGATAGGACAGGAGGATCATAACAAGGAGGATTCATAACAAGAGGATTTCAGTATAGGAGTAGAGAGGTTCTTCTGCAGTTGTATAGGGCCCTAGTAAGACCACATCTGGAGTATTGTGTACAGTTTTGGTCTCCTAATTTGAGGAAGGACATCCTTGTGATTGAGGCAGTGCAGCGTAGATTCACGAGATTGATCCCTGGGATGGCGGGACTGTCATATGAAGAAAGATTGAAAAGACTAGGCTTGTATTCACTGGAGTTTAGAAGGATGAGGGGCGATCTTACAGAAACATATAAAATTATAAAAGAACTGGACAGGCTAGATGCAGGGAAAAAGTTCTCAATGTTGGGCGAGTTCAGAACCAGGGGGCCACAGTCTTAGAATAAAAGGGAGGCCATTTAGGACTGAGGTGAGAAAAAACTTTTTCACCCAGTTGTTAATTTGTGGAATTCCCTGCCACAGAGGGCAGTGGAGGACAAATCACTGGATGGATTTAAGAGAGTTAGATAGAGCTCTAGGGGCTAGTGGAATCAAGTGATATGGGGAGAAGGCAGGCACGGGTTATTGATTAATAATAATAATAATAATAATTTGTTTATAGGGACAGTGCATATTAATGAACATTTGCATGTAAATATGCGAGATTGTAGCCAATCAGTAGCTAATTTCCGTCTCTAGTCCCAGGCAAAGGTAGGTGAAGTGTCTTGCCCAAGGACACAACGACAGTACACACTCCAAGCAGGATTCGAACCGGCCACCTTCAGGTTGCCAGCCGAACACTTAGCCCATTGCTAAGTTTGGGGACGATCAGCCATGATCACAATGAATGGCGGTGCTGGCTCGAAGGACCAAATGGCCTCCTCCTGCACTTATTTTATATGTTTCTATGATTGTCCAGTGACCCATCTTAAAAGCCTTTCTCATGATGGCATCGGCCAGACTGCAAGAATAAACAGTGGTGGTGAAGGGGAGGGGTTTGGCAGTGCTTGTCGACAGCGATTTGAAGTGCCCTGTTTCATTACCATTTTCAAGGTGATGCTGCTCTTTTTAACACTGGAGTTAGCATCTTTATTTTCCCCATCCACTTGAAGCATCAGGGCCAACAGGGATTAATTGTGAAATGCTAAAACTAAAAAAAAAAGTCAATTACCAGTGCAATGCGTTTTGAAAAAGAAACCCATATGAAAACATTGGGGAAATAATTGTACCTTAATAAGGAAACATCTATTTGTAGTTGGTTAAATGTTTCTGCAGTGAAGGTTAAGGGTTGCCAGGAGAGAACAGGGCAGTGTGATTAATCCTGAACCACTATGACAATTGGCAAAGAGTGGTATATGGAACGGTCTCCTTCTCTTCTGCATGGCCTGTGACCCAGGCATGGTATTGCAACAGAAGAACTAGTCAGTTTATTTGACATTTGCCTTATAGTAAAACAAAAATCATGCACTTCATGCCTTTTTTGGGGGAAATGTGAATTGTTAGGCCGGATCTTGTTGGGAAATGCCAGTGGTGTAAAGCTAACATTTAACATGCGGCACAGTGGTGCAGCAGATAGTGCTGCTGACTCACAGCACCGGGAACCCTGGTTTGATTCTGACCTTGGGTATTGTCCGTGTGAAGTTTCATGTCCTCCATATGATAGACAATAGACAATAGGTGTAGGAGTAGGCCGTTCGACCCTTCGAGCCAGCACCACCATTCAATGTGATCATGGCTGATCAGCCCCAATCAGTACCCCGTTCCTGTCTTCTCCCCATATCCCCTGAGTCAGCTATCTTTAAGAGCCCTATCTAGCTCTCTCTTTAAAGTATCCAGAGAACCATGATCTTATGTTGCCCCTGGGTGTGCCAGTTTCCTCCCACACCCCAAAGACATGCTGGTAGCTTAATTGGCTATTGTGTATAATCCCATAATGTGATGGGTGGTAGGAAAATCCAAGTGGTATTGATGCTCATGTGAAAGCAAATAGGTTAACAGGGAAATAAATTGGGGGAAAAGGTTAGAGGCAGCATAGTGGCAAAACGGAAAGTTGCTGCCTTACAGCCCTGGAGACCCGGTTTCGATCCTGGCTTTAGTACTGTCTGTACGGAGTTTGTACGTTCTCCCCAGGTTTCCTCCGGGTGCTACGGTTTCCTCCCACACTCCAAAGAGGTACAGGTTTGTAGGTTAATTGTCCTCTGTAGATTGGAAATTGTCCCAAGTGTGTAGGATAGTGCTAGTGTACCGAGCGATCGCTGGTCGGTATGGACTCAGTGGGCTGAAAAGCTTGTTTGCACACTATCTCAATATTTAAAAAAATCCCGAACTTACTGGCTGAGCTGCAGTGGTGATTTGTCAGTCGTTGTTTTGCTGCTGCTTTTTCCGTGGAATCCATCAACTGGGGTGGATGAGTGGCATAGCAGATAGAGCTGTGCTTCACATTTTCAGCAATGCATTTTCACTCCCGATCTCCAATGCTGACTGCGTGGAATTTGCAATTCACACTGTGATGACATATGTGCTTCATCTGGATGCTCCAGTTTCCCCTGATAATCTTATTTGTCTGCTTAAATTGCCAATAATGTGAAAAATCGAGGGGAATAAATGTAAATGAATATTTGATGGTCAGCACAGCACTGTGCAATCAAGGAAGGTACTGCAGATGCTGGTTTATACTGAAGATAAACACAAAATGCTGGAGCAAATTAGCGGGTCAAGCAGCATCTCTGGAGAAAAGGACTAGGTGGCATTTCGGGTCAGAACCCTTCTTCAGACCGGAGGTTCCAACATTTTCTGTCCAACTTCTGTGTAGTGAAGGGTCTACTTCTGTACTATATAACTGGGTGACTGGATTCCATGGTGTCAACACCAGCTGATCTGCCTAGAGATGGGAGCTGATCATAAGCACATTTATTTGAATGGAAGATTTATCATTAGGAAAGTAAAATTTCTTTAATTATCCTTACTTTTAACATTTTCTGTTTCTGGGTGATGATATAGTTTTAGGAATTGTATTAAGTTTTTTGGGTTGTTTACTTGAGTTTAATGGATCTTGAAGGCTTCAATTACAGGGACGAAAACAAGTATTCAACAAACTCGGTAGCTTTGACATGCACAGGGACGTGGGTTTTGTGAGCCAGGCTTGTTCAGGACCTCCTTGTGTCACGCAAGCCTCTGGCACAGTGCAGGCCCTTGCCATTCAAACATTAAACACTTTGCCAGCCTGCGAGGTTCAAATTAGTTAAGAGTTTAGTTTAGTTTAGAGTTACAGAGCGGAAATAGGCATTTTGGCCCACCGAGCCCGCAGCAACCAGCGATCCTCGCACGCTAATGCCCCTGTCCCACTTAGGAAACCTGAACGAAAACCTCTGGAGACTTTGCGCCCCACCCAAGGTTTCCGTGCGGTTCCCGGAGGTTGCAGGTGGTTGCCAGAGGCTGCAGGTAGTGGAAGCAGGTAGGGAAACTGACAAAAGAACCTCCGGGAACTGCACAGAAACCTTGGGTGGGGCGCAAAGTCTCCAGAGGTTTCCGTTCAGGTTTCCTAAGTGGGACAGGTGCATAACACTATCCTACACACTCTATGGACAGTTTACAAATTTTATCGAAGCCAATTGACCGACAAAGCTGTACGTCTTTGGAGTGTGGGAGGAAACCAGAGCTCCTGGAGAAAACCCATGCAGGTCACGGCAAGAACATACAAACTCCATACAGACAGTACCCGTGATCAGAAGTGAACCCAGGTCTCTGGTGCTGTAAGACAGTAACTAATTTTGGTTGCAGGCTCAGGCATGCTACTTCTGGCTAACTGTGTTCTAATTCTTTTGTTGTTCAAGGTGGACACAGCAGCTTCAAACAACACCACGAGAACCTCTGCGATCACTCCCTGCAGCTTCAGGAGTGCCCGGCTGCAGGGGGGGCCTCAGCAATTCCAACGCAGCTACCTCAGTCTATCCCCACCACCCCTGACATTGAAAATGCCGAGCTGACCCCCATCCTCCCCTTCCTGTTCCTCGGAAACGAGCAGGATGCTCAGGATATAGAGAAAATGCAGCAGATGAACATCGGCTACATCATTAACGTAACTACCCACCTGCCTCTGTATCATTATGAGAAAGGTATCTTCCATTATAAACGGCTACCTGCCACTGATAGCAACAAGCAGAATCTCAGGCAATACTTTGAAGAGGCCTTTGAATTTATCGGTAATGACTTCTTCATTCTCTTCTTTTCAACTAAATAAAATATATTATCTGTATATGTTGACAAAACAAAACAATTTTAATTTAAATGCATAATTCAATAAAGAGAATTGTTTGGCAGACTGAGCGAACAAGGTGGCAAGATAATGTGTAGGAAGGAAATGCAGATGCTAGTTTACACCAAAGATAGACACAAAAAGCTGGATAGAAAGATTAAACGAGAACTTACCATTTGAAGTTTGATCTTTATTTTATGAGAAGTTGAAGTGAGGGAATACGTGAAGAGCCCGCCAGCCCGCATGCGTGTCAATCTTCAGAGCAACTGTATGAAACCACAGACTAGTTGCTGAACTTAAGCTATAGAAAGATTAACGACCTTAGAACTACCAAATGATCTTTATGAGAAGTGGGGTTGGGAGTGGAGGGCACGTATTCCCTCACTTCAACTTCTCATAAAATAAAGATCAAACTTCAAATGGTAAGTTCTCGTTTAATCTTTCTATTTTATATCAAAGTCACGTGAGTGACTACGTGAAGCCTTCAAAGCTCTGTGGTTTCATGCAGTAACCCAATCTGTGTGTGAAACACTTAAACAGATAAACCATTAATAGTAGAAAAAACATGGGTTATTAGTACCATGATGCTAACTTACATACATGGCCATTGTTCTTAACCGGACCATAGTCCCAATTGACTTTGAGTTAGACAATAACTCATGCATCACTGTTCCGAATTCTATCTGCAAATATCCAGACATATTCAACCAAATTTTATAATTCCCTAACACGCACTATGTAAGCCTCTTGCTGTATGATGAAAGGGAACTATCCATTCTATTGGCTGCTAATGAGCCAAGAGCCATCTTTTGAGAGACTATTAACTAACAATAAAGAACGTATCTTTCATCTCATAGGTACCAGCAAGCTCAGTGTACCCGTATACCCCAAAACACTCCCAATCTCCGCTCTGGTGGGTATGCTGTCAACTTCAAATGTACGCAATCATGCCCATTTTGCTTATGAGATCATTCCCATAACAAGCTACCCTAATGTCAGTTATGACCCAGAGACCGAGCCAGAGAGTGAGTAAAGACTGTGTTCTTTGTGCTGAAATCAGTTGCTAAAAGCATAATCAACTTAAAAAATACTGCTCCCATTAGGAATATAGTAGAAGAATATTGGCATAATAAATTACTGATATACATTGCACACTACAATGAGTGTACACAAACAGCGTCAATTATGCTATCACATAAACACTTCTCTAAGCCCAAACTGAATGCAACACAAACCTCTGTTACTTCCGTTTAAAAGTAACTCACATATTTTGTTCACAACTTTCCATACAATCGTGCAGAACTAGCTGCCCGAAAAACAGGCTACCCCAGCCATCATCATGACTGTCAAAAGGAGCTGCTTCAGCCACCTTACCATGGCCTGAATGAATAGACACAGTGGTATTATTAAATTTCATGTTGCTTCATCCTTAATATCGTAAGAGGTATCTACTGATAAACCCCTACGTTTTATCAGCTGCAAATTTTGCATGTTATCTAAAACTCGATGACACAATGCCCTTTGATCTGAGTATGGCAGCATTAGCTTCCACCACTGGCTTTGTTATCAAAACACCAGATAATCTATGCCTCTTGTGTATAGATATGGCAAAGTATGCCTCTTCAAGATCGATTCTTTGAATCAGCTAAATTGCTGAAAGCCAATCATCCATCTTATCTGGGTAACTAAACACAATCCTAACCTGATTTGGCATGCTCCACGTTTCTGTAATCTTGAGAAATATCAGAAATATACCCCTCCTGTTCTTGGCCAGACTACTCATCCTCTGTGAGATGTCACTGATTGCACTTGGAACCACCGTTCCTCTATTGACCATACGGACGGAATTTTTTTGGCCTCTCTAGCCGCGGAAGATGCATTATCTAGTTATTCATACATTTCGCTAATATAATATAATCAGAACCTTATGACTAGAGCTGAAACACAGTATCCACTTGATGTGGGAATACGAGTTCCCTGTCAACTCTTGACTATTAGAGTCACCACGAATTCTCAGCGTTCTTCCTCAGAGTGGAATTTAACATAATGCAAGCCTGACCCAGGAATTGCTTCGCAGTCCTCTGACTGAAACCACCTGTCTGAGTCGCCAGTGTGCGCAACACAATCTGGAATACTGGTATTGAGAGCTAAATCCTAAAGATTATTATAAATACATTTTTGATTCACAAAATGAACCCGCAGGTCTGATAAAATTACTATATGCCAGATCGACTTCTGCTGGTAGCTACCTATCCCAGAGAAGATGGCAAAGATGTTTCCAATGAACTGGCAACTCCACTAACTGAGCAAAAATTTAAACATGTGTTGAGGGAGACTTCAGCTACTTCATTCTACTGAGCAGCCTGATAACCTGAATCACAAATGTTGAGGCAGTGCTTCCCTGGTCAATATGACCCATATGGTCAGCCAGTTCCATGATGGTCTACCCTGAACCAGGGTAACCAAGCTGTTCCTACTTGGAATTTACAGAGGTTACTATACAAGACACCGTGCCAATGTCTCTGCATCAACCTGATCTTATCCAGAGACAGTGAAAAACTACTAGATAGCTCATGCTGCCAGTAAACCCAAACCTGGGCCGACAGACTGCTCCATTTCGGAGTGTTACGGAGGTTAATAAAGAGACCTTACCTGCCAGCGTCTCTGAACCCAGGTCGATCTGCTAGTTGGAGCATCAGCTAGTGTGATGCTAGATAGCTGATGCCACTGGCCAACTCCTCTTGTAGTGGCTTGCCCGTCCCCGAGGGTACAGCAAATTTAGAGGCAAGAGCAGGCAGCTCTTCCTTATGCGACTATCGTACATCATGCATTAAAGCATGGGATTCAGGCACATACTTATGTTCGGAGTCAGCTCCATACTGATCTCCGACACTCCCCTTAACAGAGTGGGAGAAATACTGCAACCCTGAACCAGGCGTTGCCACAGGCGTATGATTCGAACTGCCTGTGCATGCCTCCGTAACACGGAGCATATTTTGTGCCACCATCTCCGACACTCTCTTCATCCGAGTGGGAGGAATATCGCAACCCTGAAGCAGGTGTTGCCATAGTCGTATGACTCGAACTGCCTGTGCATGCCTCTGTAACACGGAGCATATTTTGTGCCACCTTCTGAGTCATCAGATGTTCCAATTGAGACAAACGGCCAATCACATCTCCAAATCCGGCCGCCCTCTCAGCTACTCCGGGCCCGCTGTACTGCAGCAGCCCGCTGAAGACAAAATGAACTTACCTGCCAGAGCAGTTTCGAACTGCTCCGACTCCCGCACCATGCGTCGACGTATTGATGCGCATGCGAGCTGGCGGGCTCTTCACATAGTCACTCATGTGACCGATATAAAATAGATAATCAATAGGGAAAATAATTGTCACAATGTGGAATAAAAATAATAATAAACTTTATTTATCCAAACATTATCCAGACAACGGACAACATTACATAAAAATACATTGCATATAAAAACACCATAAAATACACATAAAATCTTAGCATATCAATTATAAAAGCATTATTATTTATATATATTTAAAAAAACACAATACGTGATTTAAAATCCAGAATAAAAAAGAATTATCAATATCCTACAACGAGACAGCGATACTAGCTTTGCATTAATAAATGCAAATAGAGTTGAAATTACAGATTGAAATGTATCATACAAGCTTCAAAATAAGGAAACTAATTTTATAAACAGCATAACCTTCCACAGCTGCCTTCCATAGAATTAATCTGTTGTTCGTATTAATTTGTCTTCCGATGGTGAAATTGCATTCTGATTACTTATGGTCACCACAGAAATTGGTGGAAGAGTAATTGTATTCCCTGCCTTGCCAGCCAACCAAGTCTTATATATTGTGTTTGCTTTGCTTTCAGAGGAAGCACACCAGTGTGGCAAGGGGCTGCTCATTCACTGTCAAGCTGGTGTCTCCCGTTCTGCTACGATTGTTATAGCCTATCTGATGAAGCACACACGGATGACCATGACCGACGCCTACAAGTTTGTTAAAGGAAAGAGACTGATTATCTCCCCGAACCTCAATTTCATGGGGCAATTGCTAGAGTTTGAAGAAGACTTAAACAATGGAGTCACTCCACGAATTCTGACACCAAAGCTGATCGGGGTGGAGACGGTTGTCTAATGTGACTTGGTCAACATTCAGGAGCTTTCTTTTAGACAGGAGATATTTATCTCGTCTTGATGCTTTGAGGCATCTTGTTGTATGCTGGAACTGAGAACCTAAAACAAAAAGACAGTACCATCATTGATGGGGGAATTATGGAGTTGGTGGTCTGTGCAGGTTCATAGACAGCAACAAACAACTGGAAATGAGGTGAAGAAAATTGTAATGGGGCTGCGGTCTGGAGATTTCCCAAGGAATGATCTTTCAACTCGTCTAAAGGTTACCAAAGCTGATTGGTCAGTAGTCACTGTGAGGGAACCCAACACATCACGTAGTTGCAATTTATTTCCACCGAGCTAATGAAGGAGGACATGTACCTGTAAAGTGAAACCTGATTATTTTGTGTGTTCAGGTCCTGTTGATGCTGGTTATATTTTTCTATAAGGGATAAAAACAATTACGGGAATTACATTAAAATGGTCTCCTTTATTACATGCCATTTGAGGCTCATTGTGCAATAATTGATTTGGGTGTGAAAAAAACAAAACAAATGGATTGAGGTGGGTGCATTTTCCTTATGTAAATATGCAGTTATAAGACAGTCGCGCACCTAGCAAAGCTGGGGAAGAAATCAATAAAAAGCAATTTTAGTTTTGATTTAAGTTCTGGTCACAGTGCCATATGTGCTGGTGCAATTTCTTAGATACCTATTGGATCAGAATATTAAGAAAACAATATTATTTAATATTTTTCACACAATCTCAGTGTGTTACTGTTGTAAGTGTATAATTTTCTTTATAAAAAAAAATTATGAATAACCACACTTTTTGTTTCCGTGTGTCAAATTTTCTTATTATGCAAAAACCTTTCACAGAAGTGATAGGGTCACATAATTGAGCTGTGTGGCCTGTGAAATAAGGGGGACAAGAACATAGTGAAAAACACAACTGCCCAGAAAATATTTTCCATTATGAATTGTGAATTAGGCTGCCGTGTGGTGTGTGTATAGACTACTTCTTTAATAATCAATTGTGCTCAAAACCTTTCTTGAGCATTGTTGTATTATTAATAGAGGCCTGGTCCCAGAGGAGAGGGGTGGCAAAAGAGTTCAGTATTACAATATGTGTAGAAAGGAACTGCAGATGCTGGTTTAAACCAAAGAGACACAAAAAGCTGGAGTAACTCAGCGGGACAGGCAGCATCTCTGGAGAGAAGGAATGGGTGACAATCCAATGGTTTCGACCCATCACCCATTCATTCTCTCCAGAGATGCTGCCTGTCCCGCTGAGTTACTCCAGCTTTTTGTGTCTATCTTCTGTTTTTCAATAACCCGGTCAGGTTTTGAATTGGGAAGTAGGCGTTGCTAGATGGTGAAATGTGTCAAGGTCATGATGAAGTGCAGGGGAGGATTACATCAATGATGATGCTTGCTGTTGAGCCAGTATTTGGTGATGGAGGGCCCAAAGACAACCCGTTAGCGCAGAGGGTGAGAAAGGTAGGAGCAAGAGGCCAGTATACAACTTTAAAAGGGACTGAAGTTGGTGGATCCAAGTGGCCAGCCAAGTTATGTTGAAGGCCTTGTGTATCATGAAGGTTGTGAGTATGAATAGCCGGTTCTCAATGAAAGCTAGGCTGGACAAATGAATTTGATGGAAGTAAGCACCAAACCATGTGTTGAATGCTGTGCCTGGATTGTCTCATGTATAAACTTGCCATAGCACTGAGAATCCAGAACTCAGATGACATTACATATGAAACACTCCATTTCATTGTGATCATTTCTATTAAATATAATCTGTTCATGTGACAATATAAACATAAAATACCAGAGTGATTACATTAGGCAATCCATTATTGGCAGTATGAATTTAAAATATTCCACATAAATATTGATGAGAGACACTGCCTTAATCGTTAAAAGATCCTTATGGGTCTGTCCCACTTAGGAGACTGCAGGAGACTATGCAGTCACCACATATTCGCGGGTGGTTGCCAGGGAGTCGTCTTCATGGTCTTGAGGAGTTCCCACGTTTGCGGCCTCATTATGGTGCCGTAGGTGAGAATTCTCATGCCGTAGGTTGGTTGCCAGGAGGTCCTTGTGGGTTGCCAGAAGGGCAAAGGTTCTCGTAGGTTCTTGTAGATTGTAGCCAGTGCTGACCGGTGAATTTAATTGGTTAAGCAGTAGTTTTCAGAACCAAGGATAACCGACCAGTAATGTTAAATGTCCGCCGAGCTTCACAGCCGTGTATCTCTGGCTTCTTAAAAGTTGTCTGGCTTCTTAAAAATTGTCTCCACTCCTTCTCCTTCCTTCTTCCCCCCTCCCTCTTTTAAAGAACTTACCGTATGCTGTGCTTTAGCCATCTTAATTACAGCACCAGCCTTCCTGTTCATCGCGGTGTGTGTCTGTATCACCTTAGCTTTGCACCATGTGAATTTCACTCAGACAGCGTTCCCCCCGCTTGCCCTGTCCCCCGCCTGCATAATGGGCTGGCGAAGGAAACGATGTATGTGTGCGTGTGTATTCCACTCTGACAGTCGCCGTTCCAGTTGCTGGTTTTTCAGGCGACTGCCAGCAACTTGACAGTCGCCGGCAGTCGCCTGACAAATCGCCTAAGTGGGACAGCCCATAAATTCCATTTATTTGTACCAAGTATTCTCAGCTGATCTAGCTGCCTCTATGTATTTTTAGCCCCCATTCTTTCTCTTTCCAGCTGTCAGTTCACTTATGTTTAAATGCATTTGAAAACAGCCATTCCCCAATCTTTTCTGCAAAGTGAAAAAATGAATATAATATTCAGTACTTTTTCAAATGTCGAATTAATATTTAACATTTTTATAGTCTCCCCTTTAATAACATTCTGAAGCAAATTTATAATCACCACCTGCTGTAAAATCTAATCTTATCAGGCATTTAATTATTTCTGTTACTTTCTGGAGTATACCCTCTGAGACCCGCAGAACTACACAATGTGGAGCAATATGATCCATTATTTACTGCACTGACCTTCTCTCCAAGCCCTTCCTTACCCAGAGAGTGCTTAGATTGTAGAACTTGCATCCTCAGGGAGCAGTTGATGTGAATAGTAGAGATGCATTATACAGCGAGGTTACATATGAAGTGAAAAGGAAATAGAAGGATATTTAGAAACATGGAAACATAGAAAATAGGTGCAGGAGTAGGCCATTTGGCCCTTCGAGCCTGCACCGCCATTCAATATGATCATGGCTGATCATCCAACTCAGTATCCTGTACCTGCTTTCTCTCCATACCCCCTGATCCCTTTAGCCACAAGGGCCACATCTAACTCCCTCTTAAATATAGCCAATGAACAGGCCTCAACTACCTTCTGTGGCAGAGAATTCCAGAGATTCACCACTCTCTGTGTAAAAAATGTTTTTCTCAATTCAGTCCTAAAAGATTTCCCCTTTATCTTTCTATAAGATTCCCCCTCAATCTTCTAAATTCTAGCGAGTACAAGCCGAGTATATCCAGTCTTTCTTCATATGAAAGTCCTGACATCCCAGGAATCAGTCTGTTGGGAATTGTTGGGAATAGAAGGGAAACTGGATGGAGCATAAGCATCAATATGATCATATTGAGCAGCCTGCTGCTCTTTTATGCAATCTAAAAGGTTTCCCGGTAACATTTTCAATCTCTTTAATCTTCTTATTACTTTCTCAATTAATAACTAGATCGCCACTTAACCTTTGCATCTTCAAACTAAAAACCTTCTTCATAATTTTGCTTCATAATTCTTTCAAAATATTACCTCCTCCTGATACCTCCTTCAAGAAATGAATATGCACCTACTGGAGTACCTTTGCCCTGTCCCACTCTATGTTTGGCAGCATTGTGATATGCCTCTTCTTAATATGATTTTGATCTGATTTTGGTTTCTGCGTTAGTGATCTTTGTCGTGGGACTGTGCTGTGATTTTGCTTAATGGGTTTGTGATCATTTTTCTTTAAGGTAACTGATCCGTCATACATGTTTACAATTGGCTTTTGATTTGTTTTGCTCTCCTAATGAGGACATCGTTATCTTATTGGCGGTGAAATTCGGCTTGAGGGAAGTGCAAAATGGTGATTGGTGAATCAAGAACTTATATTATACTCCTTCATCAAGAGAGAGAGCAGAGGTAAGGATGGTCACAAATTGAGCTAGTATTCCCACTCAAGAATCTTCCCTCATGTTCACACCACTTAATTAGTTTATGGTCTGTAGAATCCCCCAAGATTTTGGTAACAGAATTCCATGATGCTACTGTCACTTAGATTCATTTGTCTGAATAAGTCTGAAGAAGGGTCTCGACCCAAAATGTCACCCATTCCTTCTCTCCAGAGATGCTGCCTGTCCCGCTGAGTTACTCCAGCATTTTGTGTCTACCCATGTTATTGTCACTGATTGTTATAGGGGTCTTGTTATGCACTTTGACTAAAGATGCTGACTGAGCAAGGAAATTGGTGCAACCTCCGTTGCCCAACTTCTCTTTGTAGCTAACACCCCCTAATCTTGGCAGAATTCTGGTAAACCTCTTCTCCGCTCTCTCCTAAGCCTTCACATCCTTCCTCGAATGAAGCAAGCAGAAGTGTATGCAGTACTCCAATGCAGCCTCACCTAAGTCTTACAGTGCTACATTATAACTTCCTCTGACTCTTATGTCTCTAATCCCTCTATTAATGAAGTGCGTAGATAGAGTGCCTTCATTACCACTCTATCTATTTCTGTTGCTACTTTCAGGGAGCAATGGACCCAGACCTCTACACATCAATGCTGCTAAGGATCGTGCCATCAACCGTATACCATCCCCTAATTCGATCTCCCAAAGTGCAACACCTCACAATTGCTTAGATTCATCTCCATCTGCCATTTCTCCGCCAATTTCTGTAATTGATCTATATTCTGCTGTATACTTTGTCTTTCTCACTGTCTGCAACTCCAGCAATCCAGGTGACATTGTTTCCAAAATAAGTTATTGCCCATTCAACATAGAGATGAGGAAACTTTTTTCTCTGATTGTTAATGACTCATTTCAATTCCATACCTCAAAGATCTATGATGTCTATCCATCACTGCTTTGAATATATTTGTATATCTCGGAGATCTACAAATATATTCAAAGCAGCGATCAATAGATAGTAGATTAATGTGACTCAAGGGATATGGAAAGCAGTGGGAACATGGTGTTGGGGCCAAGATTGGATCAGTCGTCATCTTACTGGATGGTGGAACAGGCTCAATGAGCTCTCCGGCCTACTCTTTCTCATGTTCTTGATGACTGCAAATGTTGAAAATTTGAGAGAAAAAGAACAGAAAATAATGATGACACAAGAAACTGCAGATGCTGGAATCTTGAGTAAAACCCAAAGTGCAGGAGGAACTCGGTGGGTAAGGCAGCATCTCAGGAGGGAATGGACAGGTGGCATTTCAGGTCGGAAGTCTTCTTCAGAAATAAATGAAAATATTCTGGAGAATAGAGAATAGAGTTAAAAACAATCTATGAATAGTTGGTTGTAACATACATTTTAAGGGGCTAAGTAAAGGGATAGAGGAAAGAAAGAATAAACAGAAATGTCTATGATGGGCATTAAATAGGAATGGAGATGATGGCAAGGGACAGAGGAAAGCGGGAAGTAGAGAAAGTCAAACCCGCAATATTGCATTCAACCAAACTGCTGGTGAGAAACCTCTAAAGCAAATGAGCCCATTTTCATTTATGTACGGTGTTTCCTGGGTTATAGTTCAAAGGAACTTTATTTGTCACATATGCAACTGCATGGTGAAATTCATTTTGCATACAATGCACACTAGCGCTGCCATTTTTGGTGCTATTATTCAAAGTCCAGTCGGCCCACACACTTGAAGTACTGGAGCAGTTCCCACGAACCCACATCCCCCTCCTCATCCGCCAATCTTTGTGTCCCAGGGGCGCCTCCTGCAACCGACCTTGAAGGCGCTGAAGGCATTACCCCGGTTCACCCTCTTACCGGCCCTTGCTCCTCACATCCAACAGCTCCACCTCCCTCCCGGTTACACCCTCCAACGAGCCTTCGGGTTATGCAGTTGTGAGATCTTGTACTGAAATTTATTTATGGCATTAACGTAATAGCATATTTTAAATGAAATGTGGTGTTACATACAGTAGGTTTCAAATTTCACCTTTGTTTCTTTATCGTCTTGATCAAAATGCCCCAGATACTGAGTTGATTCTGTGATTCTGTGCCGTCGAACCATATAAAGCCAGCAAATGCCTCTTTATTCTCCACAGAGGCTCAGGCAAAGAAGCTGCATTTCCAAATACGTCGAAAAACAAATCCAAGCTGAATGCAAAGCTGCTGAGATCAGAGCTATTCTTGCACAGACGGTATGCACTGCTGATAGCAGAGGATTAATATGATGGACTGCTCATCAGTTACAATTAGAAACTCCCCTTAAACTATTCTGGTGCTGTTGACCTGTTTATCGGACAAGTCATGAACTAATCAACGTTAATCGTTGATAAAATGCCATCACTGAAATAGAAAGCCACAAAGTGTTTGTGGCTATTGCGTACTGAAAAGAACAACAGCCTAAAAATTGGACCCTACAACAATTTTTTAATATGTTCAAGTCGTGCATAAAAGTAACTTAATTCGGGTTAGATGGCACTAACATTTTTTTCCGTGTGAAATCACTTCTGTCAGGAAATTGACCTGGATATTTATTGTTTTCAATTCATTTTATTGCATTTGAACTTTTAACTAGATGCATACCTAAAGATCATGCACAGTTCACTTCCTCTGGTACCAGCATAAACTGGGGCTTTGGAGTACAACCTATGAACTTCATTGAAGAGACACGGTACCCACACATCGCAGTACTGGGTAGCATGTGTGTCTATTTAAAGGAACACTTTGCTGGCAGCAGGTCACCTGACCGAGCAGCTGCAGAACTCATGGTAGGTTGCTCAAACATCTTAAAATGTCTGCTGTGGGATACATTAGCAGTGTTTAACTGCTCAGATAGTCATTGTGAGGCCTCAGTGCGGCTTGTTTCTTTATGCAAGGCCAGAACACTATTATTTGCAAGGCAGAGTAGTCCAAAGAGCTCAAGGTGGGGGAGGAGCTTCGGGGGTCTTTGGCACCACCGCCTCCTACCCGGACTTTGTTTATGACAATACATTTGCAGGCTCAATTCTGCGGGAAGACCGTCAACTGTACGTTCATGCCCAGATTGTCCTCTGCATCTTGGTCAATGTCCTTGACTCTGAATTTCTTAGCAACAGGATCTTTCCAAGTGGTTGAGAGGAATTTGTCCTCTTTGATTTCATTAATAGCCAGGCGGTGTCCAGGCCGTGCCCATCTATGCTACGCCCATTTGCCAGCACATGTCCCCTGATTTGGCAGCAGGTTAATGGGTGAATTGTCCACTGCTCACCAATGTCCAGCCAGTAGGTTTAATGCAGAAGACGAAGTTGGAACAGCAAAGGTCCACCATCAGGGACACCGTGGAGCTAAACTTTCCTCATGCATTCCATGCCTCTGATGAAATGAGCCAGCAGAGCTCCAAATAAACAGCAGGGTGAAGCTCTCTTCCTTTCTCATCATAGACAGTTGTCCATCTTCAGCGGGGGCACCAAGGTAATCTTCCCTCACACATATCCCTGACGGTTTGCTGCATTGCTATTCTTGTGAAGGGATGTTCAGGAATGACGCATGAGTGTACCAAGTGACCATTCTTGCTTTGGTCCCTAATGCCCCTGTCCCACTTAGGAAACCTGAACGGAAACCTCTGGAGACTTTGCGCCCCACCCAAGGGTTCCGTGCGGTTCCTGGAGGTTGCAGGTGGTTGCCGGAGGTTGCAAGTAGTGGAAGCAGGTAGGGAGACTGACAAAAACCTCCAGGAATCTCCGGGAACCGCACGGAAACCTTGGGTGGGGCGCAAAATCTCCAGAGGTTTCCGTTCAGGTTTCCTAAGTGGGACAGGTTAAGCAATAGAAAATCCAATTTTAATATTCACCGTGTGATAAACCAGCATGATTGACTTTTTTGTTGCTACTGATGAGTGTAAAGGGGGTTGACATAACACTGTCCTAAACAATTAGAGCAATTCCCCTATGATCTAATCGGAGTTTCTGATAAACCTAAATCAGATGCAAATTAAGCCAAAAGTGTCAGTGCTGGACGCAGCAGGTTTGATTCATCCATTCTGTTCTGTGTATCAATTCCACCAAACAAACCATCTACCCCAGACTCTTCCGCAATCTATAATCTACTGAGGACCAGATCTCAAGCATTCAAATCTAGCAAAGCCGTATATCACTGCCAGTTAACAAACATGAACAGTGTATAGTGTCATAAGATCATAAGTGATAGGAGTAGAATTAGGCCATTCGGCCCATCAAATCTACTCCACCAGTCAATCTTGGCTGATCTAACTCTCCCTCCTAATCCCATTCTCCTGCCTTCTCCCCATAACCTCTGACACCTATACTAATCAAGAATTAGTTATTAATACCTTAAGAAATATCAACTGACTTGGCCTCCACAGCCTTCTGTGGCAAATAATTCCACAGATTCGCCACCCTCTCACTAAAGAAATTTCTCCTAATTTCCTTCCTGAAAGAACGTCCTTTAATTCTGAGGCTATGACCTCTAATCCTAGACTCTCCCACTAATGAAAACATCCTATCCACATTCACTATCCAAGCCTTTCACTATTCTGTATGTTTCAATGAGGTCCCCCTTCATTCTTCTAAACGGTGTTGATGATTATATTTACTGCGAGAATGGAGTTATTTTACTATGATACCTTGGAGAAGCTCATATGGTAGGAAAGGCAGATACGGTATCTTTGCCATACTTTTAATTAGATATTGAGTTTATGAACTCAATATCTAAGTGTAGCACGGCATAAAAATAAAGATATCAGATCTATCTCTCCTTTCCCTATTCATGTCTCTGCTGACTCTTTTTTGATATAACCATTCAGCTCAGCCTTTACAGATTATTGACTTATTTTTCTCTGAGTTATTCACCTCTCATTGGGATTCCTCCAGGCAAAGCTTCTTGGCAGCATTTTATTTCAAGGAAGCTTCATTAAAATTCCTATAGAAGTGCAGCGCAGGTTTAAAACCAGCCAGGGTTCAAGCTTGGTGTACGTGCTGGTGTGTTGAGAAGGCTAATCAACTTATCAACTAGTCTAATCGTGCAGCAGGTTTTATCTCAAGGACATTTTATTAAAAGTACAAACAAGTTATTTTAACCAAGGGACCATGTTTGTAATGTTAGGTGTGATTCCATCATCCTGCACTCTCAGTGTAACAGAGCTGTGACGAGTAGCCTTATTCTCCCATTTAAGAACATGTGCAATTTCAAAATTGAGGAGACTGATGGATTATGAACAATCAAAAAAGGATGATCCCAAGATTTCGGAGTTTAGGGAAGTCAGTGTGCAAGCCAAAAATGAGCTTTGCCAGAATTTGGAGAGGGACAATTTGTAAGGTGTTTCAATGTCCGTTGAAAACACTGGCTGATATAGGAATGGGCAAAATGCATTGCTGGTTTGGAAGCTCAGAAGGATCATCTAATCATCCAGAGCCACGTTCAAGTCCCACCACAACATTTAAATTCAGTTAAATATATAAATTCTGGAATAAAAATCATGTGTTAGTATTGACGACCTTGAAACTGCAGAACAACCTTAAAACCCTAATTAATTCACTGATGTCTTTCAGGAAATTTAGTTTAGTTTAGTTTAGTTTATGTTTACTTTGGAGATATAGCACGTGAACAGGCTCTTCTGCTCATCGAATCCGCGCCGACTAGCGATCCCGCACACCAACACAATCCTACACACACTAGGGAAAACTTACAATGTTATCAACTCAATTAGCCCACAAACCTTTATGTGTTTGGCATGTGGGACGAAACCGGAGCTCCTCTGTGCAGACAGCACCTGTAGTCAGGATCGAACCCGGGTCTCTGCGCCACCCTAAAATAAATATTTCTAATTCTTACAACATATGTTTTATGTTTGTATGACTCAGTCAAGATCTGTAAATGCCAACAATCCAACCAGCTCAGAGTAATTTGGTTTTTCTATGAACATTTCCAATACTGATTTTATATTGAACACAGATTACACTCAGGTGCTTTAGGGAGATTATTACTCTTACTGTGTGGAATTTGAGTCACCCCAATTTGAATAGAGTTTAACACGTCAACAATTTAAAGGGAATGTAACTTTTTTGGTTGAGTAAAAGATTAGATTGTGTGACATAAATCACAATATATCTCAAACTTGGGTAAAGTCCAGTCATCAAAAGTATCAATATATCTCAAGTGTTTGCATTCTTTATCCTAGATCTTTTGGACGAGGCATTACAATTCAGGTCTTGCCTGGCTAAACATTAAATATCCCATTGAACTATTTGAAAGGAATAACCCTGATCAATGTAACATTGATCAAAACATTATCATATGATCATATGACCAAGGGATCCTGATATGTCAAATTGGCTCATCAATTATCTGCATTAATTTTCAAATAAGTTATCTTCCTAGAAGGAATAATCAAATAATATTTTCATAACGCCAGTGCCCAGATAAAGGAGGATTTATTTTATATTTGCATAATACACCTACATGAATTGCACATGAATTGTAGCCCAGCTCATTATTTATGGGAATAGGCATTGGGATCGTAATTTAACTTTTATCTCTTCTGGTTCCAGTCCTGTGTCATGTATAAGGACAGCCACCTGACAACACAGCTAGCGACAAGAGTTCAGAGGGGAAAACTCCTGGGACTGATATCAACTGACCATGAGGGACTAGGCAGCAGACTGAGGGAATGGATATTGTGGAAAGAGATACGTTCCGTGCTCGAAGGATGGAGCAAGTATTCAAGGCTTGCAGGGGAGGAGTGTGGTAAGCTGGCCCGCTAGAACATCAGATATCAACCTACTTTTCATTTTGTAATATTTTTCACCATCATAGATAATGGGTTGAGGGAAAATTCATGGAAGCTGGATGTTGGTTCCGGCACATTTCTGGACGAAAATCATTGATGCACTTCCATTTAAGGTGGGTCTCAAGTCTTATTCACCTTCTCTGTGATCTGTTGATGTCAGTTCTCTGGATGCAGTTTCTCATCCTTGTGCAGGTGGCTAGTGACAACTCGATGCTGCAGCCTGTGAGACCATGACTCCGTTACATTTCTTCGTGCACCTCAGCTGAGCTAATTTTTTGACAACACGTTTGAAAGCATGGCCAAGGAGCAGAAATGTGAACAGTTCAACTGCACACCACAAATTGCTTCCTTGCTGACACTTTTTCATCCTAATAGCCCTTATCGGCTCATGCCTTTGGCCAACTCATGCTCGGAGCTTGTGGAGCACAGAACCCATGAGATTCTTCGAGACTGTGATGTTCATAAGTTATAGGAGCTGAATTAAGCCATTAGGCCCATGAGTCTATTCCGCCATTCAATCATGTTCTGTGCTTGGCTCCTTTTTGTGAGGGCCAACTTCAATTTCTCAAGTTAAGATTGATGGACCTCTCTATGAGAAGAGATTGCATCAAACTGATCCATCAGGAAACCTGCCAGATTGCCTGTGTTGGTTCTGATCCCTGTGGACATTAGATCCCACCTTTTCCACTGTAGAATTGGCAGCCAATTCCATCATTATGCCTGCGTAAACAAAACATGAGTTTGCATCTGATAAATGACGTTTTCGCTTCTGAAATTGCACAGACAAAACCCCACATTGTTATCTTGAGGCAATGGAAACTCACATTAATGGTTGGCTTGCTGTCAAATAGAAAGAAATACTTTATTGTCACATGTGACTAGGCACAGTGAGATTCTTTGCCTGTATACCCTATGTATACAAATAGCAGCCACCTCCGGTGCTGACAAAGTTACGAAGCACACTGACTCCCCCTTTTGTGCTCCCCCCCCAACACATCCCCCCCCCCGGTCTCCATTGTCCTTTGTCCTCCCCCCCCCCCCCCCCCCCCCCCCCGCATTGTCCATTGATCTCCCCCCACCTTCCTCACAGCGATCCCCCCATGCTGGATCTTCCATTGTTCTTCCCCTCCCCCCCTCACAGCGGTCCTCCACGCTCTGATCAACCTTCGACCACGGGTGAAGCCTCATCATCGCGAGGCTTCACCGCTTTGACTCAAGGTTAATGGGCAACATCATTTGACTCATGGTTAAAGGTCAACATAGAGATTGTAGAAGGCACACAGATATTCAACAGATTACTAGGATTACTAGTGCTGCTCTGGAAGAACAGAATATCCATATAGCAGAAGCTGGTGGCCTCTGTGAGATAGACAGATTACATGCTCTGAAGAAGAGTCCCGATCAGAAACGTCACCCATCCTTTTTCTCCAGAGATGCTGCCTAACACGCTGAGTTACTCCAGCACTTGTGTCTATCTTCAGTATTCACATGCTCTCATTGTTCCACATACCCCTACAACTGCTCTATCCAGTTTACTAAGCAGCATGAGCTGGGCACAAAATGTAAACCTGCACTTCCGAATTTGAAACCACAGCAACACTACAAGGCTAGATTTCATGGCTAATGTCGTTCTCATTGAGAATACTAGTCCAGCTTTGTTGATTTGGGAGAAGAGGAGCAACAAGAGGAGTCTCTGTCCCAGATGTAGGGGCGGCACTGCTACTGCTAGTGGTAGAGCTGCTGCCTTACAGCGCCAGAGCCCCAGGTTCGATCATGGTCTGTACGGAGTTTGTCTGTTCTCCCCGTGACCGCATGGGTTTTTTTCGGGTGCTCTGGTTTCCAAAGGTGGCAGGTTTGTAGGTTAATTGGTTTCTGTAAATTGCCCCTAGTGTTTAGGATAAAACCAGTGTATGGGTGATCGCTGGTCGGCATGGACTCGGAGGGAGCAAAGTCCTGTTTCCACACTGTATCTCTGAACATACAGTATGCTCTGCAATTCCCCGGTATCACGTGCCAGGGTATACAGACAGTTGTGCTCCTACTAGCATTGACCTACAAGTACTGTTGATGCTTTGTTTCTCAAAGGCAGCTGTCAGAAACTTATGCCACATTCTGCAAGCAAAACTGCAGGCAGTTTCTACCACATGAGGCAGTCTGTCGGAAGCTGTTACAGTCATTACTGCCCTTAAGCCAGGGGGTCATTCAAGGCTGCCATTTGGGAGATTTGTAAGACAAGACATATAGCAGATGCATCAAACAATCATGAATAGATTGAATCTAGAAATTTCACACAAATTCCCATCAATTGGTCTTAACATTTTATTCAGAAGTAGCATCATCCAAACCTTAAAAAGCCCTAAATTGTACCACATATCCATTTAGCCCCTTCTGATCAAAATAGCTTCCTTTAAGTAGCAGATTGCTAAAGAGGAATTGAGTTTTGGATAATCCAATTTAATTATGTTCTGTAAAGGACATTAAGACAACATATTTTTCTTTAAAGGTACAATAAAAATGTGCATTATTGTTGTAGTTTGGTTGGAAGTAGCGGTCCATGAACAGTGGAAATTGTGGCACAAGGGTGCAAGCTATGGTCATTCACTGGATTTGCAGTGATGAATGAGAAGAGTGAGGAGCAGACAAATGTCATGATAAAATTGGCACCTGTCGCTATGACTTCCCAATCCCTGGTAACTGCTGTGGTTCATTGTTCAGACTTTGAAGAGGTTCTGCTTGTTGGAGTTAGATGAGTTGCCACCTGTCAGAGTTTCTACTCTGAAATGAGCAGCTGTCATATCTTCAAAACGATCAATTAAAAAAAGCAAATATTACTTGGTTACCATGTTGTATTTCAAATGCTGTATTTTTTTACAAATGGAAAGAGGCCAACTCTCAGAGCAAACCCATCAGCCTTAATCCTCCACTTATTACCCTCCAACGTCTTCTCTCTAATATCCCCATTAACACCCTCTCATGCTCCCTGTATCCACACGCACAAGGGTTGATTTAAAATTGACATTTAACCTAACAGCCAACCCTTCTTTACAAAGTGATTAATCAGGCATTCGACTTTGTTGGATCAAAACACAAAATGTAGGAGTAAAATGAACATATTTGGTCTACAGATTATTAGGTGGGTCACAACAAGAATAATTCTGGCGACCACTTCACTGTAGTAGCACTGGAGAGGGTGCAGAGATTCACTGCTACGAAGGCTCCATGGTGTAACCAGAACAACTAAAGAAACCCCATGTGATCACAGATAACATTTGCAAACCCCACACAACGGCACGAGAGATTAGGACCAAACCCGGGTTGCCTCAGATGGCATCCATTTATACTGTCACTCTCTCAAGATAATTTACAATGTGGACAGGCTTGTCTTGCTGTTAAACCCTCAGCTGAAATTTAAACTGCACATCCTTTACACTGAAAGGTTGTTTTATCATACCATCAAAACATTACCCTTTCACTTTACTTCTATCTCTGCTGAAATCCTTATCTTTGCTGTTGTTACATCTAGACTCAGCTGACGTAGAGCCACCTTTCTGCACTCCTGGCATATCCAAAAATTACACTTACACACAAACCTTCTTCACAAAGCCACTCTTAGTATGAATGACATGTGTTTTATAAACTGCAGAACTGCAGTGTGAAAGTAGGTTTAACTTTATAGTTTGTTACAGCAACAATATAGTCCAGAAAACCAATTGGATGCACAGTATACTATGAATTAATGCCTATCTTACAGCAGTCGTCTCAAACTGAACTAGTCAAGTCAAGTCAAGTTGAGTTTGTTGTCATATGAACAAGTACAATGAGGTACAAGTACGATATACGCTACATACAGCAGCATCATAGGCACCCAGACACTGACGAACATGTAAAAACATAATCGAAACATTAATCTACAAATTACTAAAACTCTCATCTTGTTTGTTTCTATGTCTGTCTGTCTGTAATTGTAATTGTAATTTGTTTATTTTTTTAAACAGGGACAGTACATATTAATGAACATTTCCATGTAAATATGCAAGATTATAGCATAGTAGCTAATTTCCATCTTTAGTCCCTCTTTCCCTTAGTCATACAAAAACATTTTTTTTTAAATAATAAAATTAAAAAGAATTTTAAAAACTTAAAAAAGCCCACAAAACACAGAACACAGTAGTCCACCACACATTATAGAAGCCTGGATTGTGAGAAGTTTCTTGCCCTAGAGTTGAATATGGGACATTTTGATAGATGTATGAGGCTAACGACAGAGTCAACATCTGAATTCTAGTGTGGGGATTGATCACATACGAGGGTACAGGGTTCATTGTACCTAGTAAGCCTGCAATACACTACTAAGTGAGGGCTGGGGTGTAACTGACACCTATACTAGTTGTGGTGGTAGGTGGAATGAGGATGAGTTGAGACATGGCCATAATA
This sequence comes from Amblyraja radiata, assembly GCF_010909765.2. Classification (NCBI taxonomy): domain Eukaryota; kingdom Metazoa; phylum Chordata; class Chondrichthyes; order Rajiformes; family Rajidae; genus Amblyraja; species Amblyraja radiata. The sequence continues at coordinate 17,736,945 of NC_045963.1, forward strand.
TATGGCATAAACTATTTGGGAATGCTAGCAGCATTCCAGGCATTGAGGACGTGTTGTGGGAATGACCATGATTTGCAAATTAGGCTACTTCGGGACAATACAACAGCAGCAGCTTATGTTAACCATATTGGAGCTGTAGTCTCAAGCAGGTGATGCTCTTGCAAAGTCAATTTGGGGATCAGCTGTACATCTGCCATGTAGGTACAAAAATGAAGCACACACCAGGTCAAGAAATTCCTCATTCTGCCTTATCGGAAGATGCCTCCAAAAGATAATTCAAGACGAGGCAACATGAATTTTAGTAGTGCCAAATTGGCCTACTCAACCACGATTTCCATTGTAAATAGGTCTGTTGAAAGAAGCTCCTATATTTGTTCACAGACACGAACAGTGGTTAGTTCAACCCATCACTCGTGCACCGCATCCACTGTATGATCGTATTGATTTATTAATTTGCAGGATTTAAAGAGACCCTTCGAGTTTACAGGATTATCCAGCAGGACAATTGATGTAATCACTGCAGCTTGGTGAGATGGCACAAGAAAGCAGTATGCTTCCTACATAAATCAGGGGGAAAGTTTTGTGAAGAGACACATGTGAGCTACTTTTAAACAGAAGTAGCAGAGGTTTGGGGTTTCTTTCACTTTGGTTTTATGAGAAGCATTTAAGTTATAGCGCAATAAACCATGCTCGCAGTGCCTTATCATTATCATCTAGTACTAGGAGTTTGATAACAAACGATTGGCTCTCACCCACTGGTGACAATGTTTATGGAAGATGTATTTAATATGAACCCTCTAAAGCCGAGATACAAAGTAGTGTGGAATGTGTAATCACTATTATATTTTTAACGCAAATTGACATCAGCTGCATCCCTAACGACAGATGGCACAATGGGCTAAGTGTTCGGCTGGCGACCGGAAGGTAGCTGGTTCGAATCCCGCTTGGAGTGCATACTGTTGTTGTGTCCTTGGGCAAGGCACTTCACCCACCTTTGCCTGTGTGTGAATGTGTGTGAGTGATTGGTGGTGGTCGGAGGGGCCGTAGGCGCAGATTGGCAGCCACGCTTCCATCAGTCTGCCCCAGGGCAGCTGTGGCTACAGAAGTAGCTTACCACCACCGAGTGTGACTGAGGAGTGAATGAATAATGCGATGTAAAGCGCCTTGAGTATTAGAAAGGCGCTATATAAATCCCATCCATCATTATTATTATTAACGTTGGAGCAGCTACTCATAAGTTAGTCATGCTTATGATGCTTATCCAGCATGAAGAGCTCAGTCTTTACGCAATCTCCGTCTGGATGGTCATATCTGACAAGAGGGTAGCTATTAGTGAATGATCCACGACAACATACATGGTGAAACATAGTCTTTTTTCCCTAAGTAATACAGAGCATTCAAACTTCCAGCCATGCATTCCCAGCTCGGCGTGGCTTCTGATAGCCTGCTGTCCTTGTTAGTCTAGTACTGTAATACCATGTAATGGGTGGCTTGCGTATATGTGTAGTGGAGAATATAAGTGGCATGGATTAATAAAGGTTAATCTACATCCTTCCTCTTAAAGAAGTAAAGCATATATAGAGTGGTTAGTGAAGTATATATTGTAAAACACTGGTATAAGGTGTGTGCTTTTCTTATTTTACTTGTACACGCTTATGCATATATGAGCGCATAAAACAAAATGGGTCATGCACAGTTCAAGTATAGACGATTAACTTTCCAATCAGCGGGTTTGGCTTGTAGACACGACCTGCACGTGTACGGTAGTACCCCTCGTGCGCCTCATCCTTCTCTGAGGAAGCAAGTCCCTTATCGGATAAACGCGGAAGAGAAGACACAGGTGGAGGTGGGGGCACCGGGGAAGGCAGGGATGGCACTGGCACCGGTAGAGGAATCGCTGGAGCAGCATTTGTGGAGCGTGAGGGAAGACTGACTGGCTGGTCAGGGTAAGGACGGGAAGGTGTTGGTTCATTAACCGGGAGGAGGTGTTGGCGGGTGTGTCGGTAAATGCCGTTGTCAACACTGACCAGGTATGAGCGTGGCTCCGCGGTTGACCCCAGAATGACACCGAGGCAGTCATAGCCTCTGAGCAACCGTAAGCTGACAACCTGTCCCTTGTTGAGCGGTTGAAGCGGAGAGCTGGTTTTATCATGGTATTTTCTTTGTATGTCGCGGCAGTGTTGGAGCAGGGATTGGATCGTCAGACATTTTGTTTTTACTTCCAATTGCTTTTGAAAGTTAGTATTGAATCTTCAGCAACGGGCGCAGCGCGGACTTTCCATCGCGGAGCGGGTGATCCCTTGCCGGGGACCGCCAGAAGAAGTGCTCCGATCGCTTGCCCGCGGACTTTAACATCCTGAAGCCGCGGTCTGTGGAGCTTCTAGCCTCGGGAGCGGCGTGAACTTTCCATCGTGGAGTCTGGGATTCCTCACTGGGGATCGCCTGAGAAGAGCTCCGTCCTCCAGCCTGCGGCTTATAACATCGTGAAGCCGCGGTCTCCAGTAGGAAGCGGCCGATTCGGGACCTCCAAGCCGCGGAGTGTACGTCCGTCCCAAAGTTGGAGTTTCGAGCATCCCGACGAGAGGGCCTGTACATCGAGTCGTCCATGGCAGCAACTGCGGAGGGTTCATGGCCCCGCCCACTAATGAACAAAGGAGGATGACTGACTGAATGTTATTGCCTACAACCACAATGAAGAATGTTGATTCCACTGTGGCGGATGTTCATTTTATATTCTATTGTGTATTGTGCTCTTTTTGATTGTGCAGCTGCATGGTAAATCAAATTCCACTGTACCTTAATTGATGCATGTGGCAATAAATGTGAACAAACTTGATTATGGCTACTATTTGAACTTGAACGAGTTTGATTTTTACTACTATTTTAAGTTGTGCATTTTGGTACATAACTCATTGCAAACAGAATATCTTTCACATGTACCCTGGGTTTCTTTTTGGCCAATTGTCTTCAATTAGAGTCTTCTGGCTACTTTCTCTCCTGTCGGTGGAAAGTACTTCTCACTATTTATTCTATAAAAATCCTTCATAAAGTTTTCTCATTGACTGAACACGATGGTCTATTTTATTCCTAATGGTTCTCTCAGAACACAGCTTATTACAGGTGCACAACCTTTTATCCGGAGTTCCGGAAACCGAAAATCTCCGAAAACCGGACATTTTTCCCAGGATGTCGTCTGCACACCAAAGCTCGCGTTTGGCGCCAAACTTGACCCGAAACGACCCACGGTCAACCCAGGTCTGTACTACTGTAGCGGCTGCCTCCTCCCCGGAGACCGGGGAGACACTTAAACATCTGTAAATCATTGCTTAAATGTTAGTCAGTTAGTTTGGAGGGCTTTTATTTGAAGAGGGGGGGGGTTAAGGGGGAAACTTTAATTCTTAGTCCCCTACCTGGTCGGAGAGGCGGGGAGCGGGCAATGCCTTACCGGGTCGCCGTGCAGTAAGCTCCGGAGCGCTGTGGCCGCCGACTCCCAACATCGCGGAGCTGGGGCTGCGGGCGTCCGTCCGCGGGCGGCGCCGGTTGTAGCTCCGACCCCGGCAAGTCTGAAGAAGGGTTTCGGCCCGAAACGTCGCCTATTTCCTTCGCTCCATAGATGCTGCTGCACCCGCTGAGTTTCTCCAGCAATTTTGTGTACCGGCAACTCTACCCCTGGCTGCGCGGCGCTCCAAATCCAGCGCGGCCCGCGGCCGGACGCCGGACGCCCGCAGCCCCAGCTCCGCGATGTTGTGTGTCGGCGGCCACAGCGCTCTGGAGCTTACCGCACGGCGACCCGGTAAGGCATTGCCCGCTCCCCGCTGGTATCCTAGCGCTGCGACGCCGCCGACTCCCAACATCGCGGAGCTGGGGCTGCGGGTGTCCGGCCGCGGGCCGTGCTGGATTTGGAGCGCCGCGCAGCCAGGGGTAGAGTTGCCGGGGTCGGAGCTCCAACCGGCGCCGCCCGCGGCCGGACGCCCGCAGCCCCAGCTCCGCGATGTTGGGAGTCGGCGGCCACAGCGCTCCGGGGCTTACTGCACGGCGACCCGGTAAGGCATTGCCTCTCCGACCAGGTAGGGGACTAAGAATTAAAGTTTCCCCCTTCACCCCCCCCCCCCCCCCACATAAACTCCCTCCAAACTAACTGACTTTAAGCAATGATTTACAATGATTTCCCGGTCTCCGGGGAGGAGGCAGCCGCTCCAGACTTTTCAAGCCGCCAGTGCTACGTACCTAATCTACGCTAAAAATCTTCCATTCGGAAATCCAAAAAATTCTGTAATCCGAGAAGTGTCTGGCCCCAAGGCTTTCGGATAAAAGGTTGTGCACCTGTAGTATTTCTGGACAGGAAGGCATAGCTTTAAGGTGAAAGCGGCAAAGTTTTAAGGAGATGTGGGGGCAAGTTTTTTTGCACAGAGAGCGGTGGGTACTTAGAATACACTGACCTGGCTGGTGGTGGCGGCAGGCGTGATATTGTCTTTTAAGTGTCTTTTAGATAGGCATATGGGTATACAGAGAATGGGAGGATATGGATCAAGTTTAAGCAGATGGGATTTGTTTACCTAGGCATCATGTTCAGCACATTGTGGACCTAAGGGTATGTTCCTGTGCTCTTGTTCACCTAAGGACCATCGAGAGTATACTGACCCACGGCATCACTTCCTGGTTTGGGAGCTGCAAGGCTTATGAACAAAAACAACTTAACAGGATAGTGAAGACAGCCAGTAGGATAATTGGTGCACCACTCCCTTTCCTGTTGGAGATCTATCAGAAGCATAGCATCCGCAGAGTCATCTCCATTGTTAAGGACCCCTATCATCCATCACACCACATCTTCTCCATTCTGCCATCTGGGAAGAGGTACAGGAGCATCAGCTGCAGAACCAGCAGGATGCTACACAGCTTCTTTCCACAGGCAATAAGACTGGTTAACGGACTGTGTCCCCTCCCCATACATCATACACCAACACATCTAACCTCGTCCATACTTTGACAGCTATAAGCCACTGTTCGCTCTGAATGTTTGTTTTTATTTTAATTTTTAGGCCTATTTTAGATATGTTAATTTTAATTTTAAAGCTATATGTATTTATTCTGTTTTTATTAACTGCACTGACGGGAACTGATTGAGAAACAATTTTTTGTTTCTTCTGTGTATGTAAGTACTCAGTTAAAATGACATTAAAGTAAATACTGAAAATACTGAATACTGAATACTACTGTGCTATTTTCATTGTTCTATGTAAGGGCTGCCACAATGCTACTGTACCCATTGTGACTTGCTGGTCAAGATTCAGTACATGTTTTGAGCTGAAAACTGTGCCACCATTTTGAGATGCTCTTTTGGGTCAAGTGTCAAGCAAGACAATGTTCTATATATCAAACAAAAGGTGTAATCTAAGTTCTAGCAAAAGTAGTTTCAAGGCATAGTGGGCATGCAGAGGCATAAGGACTAATGTTTAATATTATATATTTGAAAAGGAATATTCTGGGAGAAAGTCCACTAGAGTATAATGTTCATGGCACATCATCCCTCTAGTTAGGGACATATCTGTAAAATAAATTGTCACATTGCCATCTGTTTCATTGTTTCCACTTTAGATTAGATATTAATTCAATATGCAAGAACTTTACCTCTGTGGGATTGTTTATGTATTACAAAGGTAACTGCTGCTGCATTTTGTGCACATTACCCCTGATATTTTGTTTTGCATTGCCAGCATTAAAAGGCTGGTCACATTGCGTGTCCTGACAGTGATTACTTCACGTCTTCCTGTATTAAGTGAATACCACGTGGTGATGCAGAGCACACATCATTGCATTCTGTTCTGCAATAAAATAAGACAAGCTCAAAACAATTCTGCAATATTTCATGTGTAGGAAAGAACTGTAGATGCTGGTTTACACCAAAGATAGACACAAAGTGCTGGAGTGACTCAGCGGGTCAGGCAGCATCTCTGGAGAAAAGGAATAGATGACGTTTCAGGTCGAGACACTTCTTCAGACTGAGAGTCAGGGGAGAGGGACACTAGAGGTTTGAAAAGGTACAAAACAAATTAGAGCCAAATATTTCACGTTTGGAATATTGAAACAGCATATTCCTGCTAAATGTATCAATAACAAGAAATAAGTTAAAGATAACTTTATGTTTACTTACAGACATCTGTAACTGCAGATTCACTATATATGTAATGATTGGTTTTATTAAGCTGATTGGCTATGAGCCGTAGGGTATCCTACAATAACAAGGAAATTATTTATAGAAAGTTTAAAAAATTACTTTTATTATTCTGCATAAGGATTTCAGATAACTTCACACCATGCTACCCTCATCTCTTAGCCATGCATGAAAAGGACAATGTCTCTTCTCAGACACTCCATGGCCTGGAGTATTAGATGGACTGCTTTCCTTTTTCTTCTGTCCAGTACCCGCCCAAAAAATTAGTGTAAAAAATTGTACATTTCAGCCACCTATTGTGCAAATGCAAGTATACTCTGCAATTTCCTGAGCTGTTTTGAAATGCATTGAACTCTGCCTTCAAAACTCATTGGCTAAAGTAATGACCATGATGAGTTTTGAACAATTGCACGAACATCAAGGTCTTAAGAGAAATTGTTGAGTTAAGAGAATTGTGATGTTTGGTGAACTGTGTGGGGTGGGAGGACCCGTTGCTCCTCCCATGCAGCAGGTGGCGCTGCACAGGACAAAGGAATTTTGCTCATTCCAGAATGCGCAAACGGAAATCTCCTCAAAGGATGGCATTCTGCTCCGCAATTGTCGAGTGGTCATTCCGACGGAACTACGATCGCAAATTCTGAAAATGTTGCACGACACACATTGGAATTGTGCGAATGAAGGCGCTCGCCCGCATGCATGTGTGGTGGCCAAATATCGAGACCGATATAGGCAACCACTGCAAGGACTGCACATCATGTGCTGAAACAGCGCCGAATCTGCCAGAAAAGACCTCCGCATGGCCTGTCTCCGACCAACAATGGCAGCGAATCCACATAGAATTTGCCAGACCGTTCCTGGAGGACATGTGACTGGGCGTCGTGGATGCCCATTCGATATGGCCACATGTTATCCAAATGAATAAGCATCCGACCCCCGAAACAACCACTTCTGCGCTCGACAATTTGTTCGCCATTTGGAGATTGCCCTTAACAATTGTAAGCGACAATGGCACTGGCAGGATCATGGCGCACATTGGAACCAAAATGTACACCGTCCAAGGACAAGAAGGACAATGCCGAGGGCATGATGATAAATTAAGAATCCGCGTTCCTCCAGCGAAGAGTGCACAGAACCTGACCAGAACCAAGCAGTCGGGCACCCCGGTGCCGAATCGTGTGGGTACTGGAGTGCCTGACTTTGACAAAGTTCCGCCAGACGAACTCCCCGCCGATCTGCCTGTGGTCCTTCGTCGATCGACACGTTGCAATCGTGGTATTCCCCCAAGGTGACTCATTCAGGAAGAGACGTTCAAACTGGAAAGGGGAGTGTGATGTTTGGTGGACTGTGCGGGTTGGGAGGACCCGTTGCTCCTCCCGTGCAGCAGGTGGCGCTGCACAGGACAAAGGGAGATGTTTTGTATATAGTTTTTCCTGTCTGTAGACAGTGTGAGTGTGCAGCCATTTTGAGTTGTCTTGCTGCCAGCATTGAGTAATGTAATAAAGACTTCTGTTGTACCTTGAAGATTCTCAAGTTTTATGCAGACCTAGAAAAAGAACACAAAAAGAATCAAGTGTTTTATTGTCATATGCCCCAGATAGAACAATTACATTCTTACTTGCAGCAGCACAGCAGAATATGTAAACATAGTACATAGTAAACAATATAACAAACAAGAGAGGCGGCCTGTCCTGTTGAGTTACTCCAGTGTTTTGTGTCTATCTATGGTGTAAACAGCATCTACAGTTCCATCTGACACATTAAGATGTAAGGTGCTGGGTTGAGCTCAAAATAGCAATTAAATCAGATTAGTTTTAGCTTACTGACAGGTCATGACCTATCTGATCTGCATAATTCTAGCCTACACTAATTACATGTCTTCATCAATATGTTCCCTGTTAAGATTCAAGGCAGAAATATGTGCACCTGAGCAAATTGTTCTTCAGCCTGCAATGCATCAAAACCCAAATGACTGTCTTGGCTGAACCCAATTAAAAACTTAGCACTCATCAAAATGGGATTCAAACCTAGAACAGAAAGATTGTATCAATGAAGCATTACATGGTTGATAATTATCTAAAATCATTTGGCCCATCGGCTGTTTAATATTAATAACGATGAGTTTAAATATTTATGGGTCTAGTGCCAGATAATATCTCAGAGATTAAAATAATGTGTAATAATCTTGTAGGTAATATTCATACAATGCTGGCGATGATGTAACTCAGCTTCCCATCCCTTTTATATCAATCTGCTTTCAAGCCATTCATTTCCTGGTTCAGATTTGATGAACTTTCTGCAATGTATTGGCTAATTTACAACATGTAGGACTGCGGATGACACCAACACCAAGCTTCTAAATTAAAGGATTAAGAGTGAGGACAACCACCATAAACTGATACTTTTGGACCACGAGAGGCTTTGTTGTTGAGTTGTCAAGAACAAGAACAAGAGTTTTATGTGTTCATAGGGAGCCATATGATCCCTGTAGTCAACTGGCCCCAAATATCTTACACCAGGAAGTCTTTCATTACTGATATACTCAGTCCACACGGTGCTGCTGTCATGCCACAATGACACATTTGAATTAATTCGACTAGATAAGGTGAACATTACCTTGGCTTATGTAGACGCAGTCTCATGGAAATACCAGCTGAATTTAGGTGATTATTTTTTAATATGAAAATCGACAAGCTGCAAATATGGAGATGGATATGGATATGCAAAATCAGGCTCGAGGGAACTACCCAGAATAATTTCAGATGCTTTGAGTAGCTGAACAACTTGTGAAATAAAGATAATCAATCATTTGGAGTTACGCATTCCCATGGTATTCCCGTCACTGAGGCCCCCACCACCAATATCTTGCGGGGTCACCATTAACCACAAACTGATCTGGACCAGTTGTATAAATACAGAGGCTGTAAGGACTGGTCAAAGGCTGAATAAAAGGAGTCATCTCTCAACACCCCAAGGCCTTCCCATGATCAACATTGCAGAAATAAGAGCTTGATGGTCCTGTGGAATTAAAGTAAAGCAGATCATCCAGAACTAGGGGTCACAGTTTAAGGATAAGGGGGAAATCTTTTAGGGCCGAGATGAGAAAATCATTTTTTACACAGAGAGTGGTGAATCTGTGGAATTCTCTGCCACAGAAGGTAGTTGAGGCCAGTTCATTGGCTATATTTAAGAGGGAGTTAGATGTGGCCCTTGTGGCTAAAGGGATCAGGGTGTATGGAAAGAAGGCAGGTACAGGATACTGAGTTGGATGATCAGCCATGATCATATCGAATGACGGTGCAGGCTCAAAGGGCCGAATGGCTTACTCCTGCACCTATTTTTTATGTTTCTATGTTTCTATGTATGCCAAGAAGAACTGTTGCTACACATTTAGTCCATGCATCCATGTGCCAATGAATTCTTAAGTTCATAACTTATATGAGTAGAATTAGGTCATCCAGACCACGAGGTCTACTCCACCATTCAATCATGGATGAACTATCTTTCTCTCTCAATCCCATTCTGCGGCCTTCTCCCCATAACCCTTGATACCCATACTAATGAAGAATCTGTCAATTTGTACCTTAAAAATATCCATTGACGGCCTCCACAACTGTCTGTGGCAATGAAATCCACAGATCTACTACCCGATTGGCGATGTTGGTTGAATGATATTGGTCAGATATCAGGTATCCTGATTCCAGAGATACCCATTGACTCCCTAAAGCCTTTCTAACATCTACAAGACAGGATTGTAATGGAATATTGTCCAACTGCATGGGCAAAGACATTCCTAAGTTCATATGTTGTAGAGCAGAATTAGGCCATTCGGCCCATCATGTCTACTCCGCCATCCAATAATGGCTGATCTATCTTTCCCTCTCAAACCTATTCTCCCGATAACCCCTGACACCCTTACTAATCAAGAACCTATCATTCTTCACCTTAAAAATATCCATTGACATGGCCTCCACAGCCATCTGTGGCAATGGATTCCACAGATTCACCAGCTTCTGACAAAATAAATTCCTCATCATCTCCTTTCTAAAGGTACGTCCTTTTATTCTGAAGCTATGGCTTCTGGTCATAGATTCTCCCACTAGTAGAAACATCCTCTCCATATCCACTCTATCCAGGCCTTTCATTATTTGGTAAGTTTCAAATTAGGTCCTCCCTCACTATTCTAAACTCCAGCAATTACTGACCCAGTGCCATCAAACACTCATTATATGTTAAATTGAATTGGTGCCCAGACATGTATCATTTGCATGCATGCCCAGAATGGTACTTATGCAAATATGTTCATGGAACCTGGTCATCAGTGGCGACACCATCATTTAGAGACACATCACAGAAACAGGGCCTTCAGCCCACCGAGTCCACGCCGACCAGCAATCCCCACACACTAACGCAAGGGACAATGTACCATTTTACCAAGCCAATTAGCCTGCAAACCTGTATGCCTTTGGAGTGTGGGAGGAAACCAGTGCACCTGAAGAAAACCCACGCAGGTCACTGAGAGAACTTTCAAACTTCATACAAACAGCACCCATAGTCAGGACCGAACCTGGATCTGTGGTGCTGTAAGGCAGCAACTCTACCGCTGCGCCACCGTGCCACCTCTTTAAAGTAATTTTGTTGGATTGGGAGATTCCCATTAACTAGACTGAAAAAGAAAATAGCAAATTCGATATTTGACGAACATTACTGAACTAAATTGGTTTGTTTTACCAATCTGGTAATTTCACTGACATTACTGATAATAAATTTGATTGCAGATTTATTTAATACTGTGGAGGGTCAGAAACCTGCTTCTATCCAGATCTTATTACACTGAGGCTAGACATCTCATAGTATATCACAGATATGCAGAAAAATATAAAATAATTAGGAATCGCAGGATAATTGATAAAGATCATGGAAGAACAGTTTTAAAACCCAAGAGCATACAGAACAATAGGTTGAGCAAAGGAAGGTGGATTGAAAAATGTGGTGAGAATATGCAAACCAGAAGTATATCAAGATCACATGAACACACACGCACACGCACACATACACACGCACACATGCACACATGCATGCACATGCACATACACCCACACATCATGCACAAACACAAACACATGCACACGCACACACACACGAACACACACACCTTTAACCGTGTAACCTGTATTCTGCAATCCAAACAACTCTTGATCAAAATACACTGACCGCCTCCTTTTAGTTTTCTTTTGCCAACATGTCCTCTTGCCTTAAGATGTTCAATTTGTTTTCAACATTTGCGAGGGACAAGTTGACTGCAGTTGCTACGTGATATGTGAAAAGAAAGAGATTAGTTAAAACAAATGTAGGTCCCTTGCAGTCAGAAACAGGTGAGTTGATCATGGGGAACAAGGATATGGCGGACCAATTGAATAACTACTTTGGTTCCGTCTTCACTAAGGAAGACATAAATAATCTGCCGGAAATAGCAGGGGACCGCGGGTCAAAGGAGTTGGAGGAATTGAGTGAAATCCAGGTTAGTCGGGAAGTGGTGTTGGGTAAATTGAATGGATTAAAGGCTGATAAATCCCCAGGGCCAGATAGGCTGCATCCCAGAGTACTTAAGGAAGTAGCTCCAGAAATAGTGGATGCATTAGTAATAATCTTTCAAAACTCTTTAGATTCTGGAGTAGTTCCTGAGGATTGGCGGGTAGCAAACGTAACCCCACTTTTTAAGAAGGGAAGGAGAGAGAAAACGGGGAATTACAGACCAGTTAGTCTAACATCGGTAGTGGGGAAACTGCTAGAGTCAGTTATTAAAGATGGGATAGCAGCACATTTGGAAAGTGGTGAAATCATTGGACAAAGTCAGCATGGATTTACGAAAGGTAAATCATGTCTGACGAATCTTATAGAATTTTTCGAGGATGTAACTAGTAGCGTGGATAGGGAAGAACCAGTGGATGTGGTGTATCTAGACTTCCAGAAGGCTTTCGACAAGGTCCCACATAAGAGATTAGTATACAAACTTAAAGCACATGGCATTGGGGGTTCAGTATTGATGTGGATAGAGAACTGGCTGGCAAACAGGAAGCAAAGAGTAGGAGTAAACGGGTCCTTTTCACAATGGCGGGCAGTGACTAGTGGGGTACCGCAAGGCTCAGTGCTGGGACCCCAGCTATTTACAATATATATTAATGATCTGGATGAGGGAATTGAATGCAATATCTCCAAGTTTGCGGATGACACTAAGCTGGGGGGCAGTGTTAGCTGTGAGGAGGATGCTAGGAGACTGCAAGGTGACTTGGATAGGCTGGGTGAGTGGGCAAATGCATGGCAGATGCAGTATAATGTGGATAAATGTGAGGTTATCCATTTTGGTGGCAAAAACAGGAAAGAAGTCTATTATCTAAATGGTGGCCGATTAGGAAAAGGGGAGATGCAGCGAGACCTGGGTGTCATGGTACATCAGTCATTGAAAGTAGGCATGCAGGTGCAGCAGGCAGTGAAGAAAGCGAATGGTATGTTAGCTTTCATAGCAAAAGGATTTGAGTATAGGAGCAGGGAGGTTCTACTGCAGTTGTACAGGGTCTTGGTGAGACCACACCTGGAGTATTGCGTACAGTTTTGGTCTCCAAATCTGAGGAAGGACATTATTGCCATAGAGGGAGTGCAGAGAAGGTTCACCAGACTGATTACTGGGATGTCAGGACTGTCTTATGAAGAAAGACTGGATAGACTTGGTTTATACCCTCTAGAATTTAGGAGATTGAGAGGGGATCTTATAGAAACTTACAAAATTCTTAAGGGGTTGGACAGGCTAGATGCAGGAAGATTGTTCCCGATGTTGGGGAAGTCCAGGACAAGGGGTCACAGCTTAAGGATAAGGGGGAAATCCTTTAAAACCGAGATGAGAAAAACTTTTTTCACACAGAGAGTGGTGAATCTCTGGAACTCTCTGCCACAGAGGGTAGTTGAGGCCAGTTCATTGGCTATATTTAAGAGGGAGTTAGATGTGGCCCTTGTGGCTAAGGGGATCAGAGGGTATGGAGAGAAGGCAGGTACGGGATACTGAGTTGGATGATCAGCCATGATCATATTGAATGGCGGTGCAGGCTCGAAGGGCCGAATGGCCTACTCCTGCACCTAATTTCTATGTTTCTATGTTTCTATGCTACATTTTAATTTACCGCACATGTTAAACTATTGACTTAGGAGGAAAAACTACACAGCAAGTTTTCTCTTGTGACTTCTTTTTTCCTGATCATTAAAGGAGCAATTAAGGAACCTCAGAAAACCTCAGGATTTACACATTTCCAATCATGCAAAAGGATGAGTGACAGTAAAAGACTGTGGTGAGTCTGAGGTCCTGCACAATTGTGAGGTGTAAAGGAAGAAGAACATATAAGTGGGCTTATTTGGAGCTTAAGAAGAAAATTCACTACATTAGCTAGGCTCACATTGAAAGGATATCCAATAGGAATGAACTTTGGCAAAGCATACGTAAGTTAAATACAATCATTAAAAACAGATATCTCCCTGCATCAGCCACAATACAATACAATACAATACAATACAATACGGTTTATTTGTCACATTGCACATAAGTGCAAGTGAAATGAATAGTATTGATTGTAACTTATGTCTGCTGACGAACCTATGTATAACTTACAGCCATCAGACACAGACATGATTTAGGAACAGCAGAATATAATTCTGCAGCATCTACTGATGACAGATCATTGAACTGAAATGTTAACTCCATTTCTCTTTCCATGAATGCTATATATTGATCGATTGAACGACACAGCATGGAAACGGGCCCTTCACCTCACCAAGTCGATGCCAACCATCGATCACATTAACTCTCCTGCTGAGTATCTCCAACATTCTCTCTTTTAATTACACTGTAATTTCTGGCACAATAAGCTATTAGATGATATAATTCTTCCATCTTCAGGAGCATTTATCAATATCGCTTACAGAAAAACAAGATCCCTAAATGACAGGGGCATCGGTCTATCCAACACTGATAGGTTATCACTTGGTTTTGTGCAAACTAATTGCTAAATATCAAAGCAAGCATGATACCAAAGTAGAACCTATTACTGTGAGACCGACTGTAACCTGAATGGTTCTTGGCCCTATGACACCATCCTATTCTGGGATGCTTCATGCCCCTCTCTCTCTCTCAGATGTGCTGTTCAAATCTAGCGTGGTGCTAACAGGAGGGACAGCTGGAGTTAGTGGCAGTTATCCAACTCATTTACCACCTGGTTGAAGGGAAGAGGGAGAAATATTTGTTTTTCCAAAGAACGTAATCTACAATCAAACAAAAAGACAGATTTTACCTAGTTCATCTTTCAAATTACATTGCCGAATACTCTCTTGAACTTCTACAGGTGTACGGTACAGAGCAAACTGCATCATGACCTGGTTCGGCATCTCGAATGCCCAGAAACGTAGAAGGTTACACAAAGTGGTGAATACGCGGTCCATCACAGGTATTGACCTCCCCACCATTAAAGGGATCTATAGGAGGTGCCATCTGAAAAAGAAAGCTAGCATCAACAAGGACCCTCACACACCCTGGCCATGCTCACATTTCACTCTGCCATTAAGAAGGAGCTATAGGAGTCTGAATACAGTGACTCCAGGTTCAGGAACAGCTTCTTTCCACTAACCATCAGGCTCTTAAACAGCATAATCACCAACTAAACGACAAACTATGAAATGACTTGGTTGAACTAGGGACGTAGGCCATTTGTTTTTGACTAATATTGTTTATGAATTTAATTTATTGAACTTACTATTGTTTATTATATTGTGAGGGATAAGATGATTAAACCACCATCATTGCGAGGGGTCGAGTGATTGTACTCACCGACCTTGTGATGGGCCGAGTAGTTGGAATCACCAACCTTGTGATTCGAACAAACAGTCAGACCTTCAGAGCTGTTGATAACATTGTAGAATAACAAGATGAGGTAAGGAATGTAGCTGACAACACAGAAGCTATTCTTTAGGTCAAAGGCAATTAAGTAGGTTAGGCCAACAGATACTGCGCATGCTTAATAAGTTAAATGAATATTAACTTTACGCCCCTCATGACAAAGAACCTAATTTAAATGCACATGCGATGTATTGTGTGGGAGGAGAGGGAATGATTGATGACGCACGGAGGGGAGGGTTGGAAGATTGTGAACCTCGGTACCCTGATTGGAAGGGGTCAGAAGGGGAGGCGTCCGATCAATAAAGACTGTATACTGAATTGTATAAAAATAGACATTTTTCCTTAGCTCGGTGTGTCTCAACTTGGAGAGGCACCCGATTCTGCAGACTCGCAAATAAAGCATTTCTTGTTTCCACGATTTAGTCTCTGAGTAGTGATTGTGAGCACAAACAATATATCTCACAATATTATCTGTGAATACTGAGTTTATGGAACTGTTATGCTACTGCAAGTAAAAGCCCTGTCCCACTGTACGAGTTAATTCAAGAGTTCTTCCGAGTTTGTCCTGATTCGAACTCGGAGATTTACGGTAATGGCCGCTCGTAGGTACTTGGGGCTCTCGTGGACATTTTTCAACATGTTGAAAAATCTTCACGGGTCTTCCCGAGCTTACCGTGTTTCCCGAGTACCTGCCGTTAGCGTTACGAGCCGCTAAGAAACATCCCCAAGCTCCGACGTACCCGCTACGTACATTCTACGTGCTTCCACGAGTTTGATTTTTTTTAAAACTCGGGAGAGCTCTTGAATGAACTTGTACAGTGGGGCAGGGCTTTAAGAGTTTCAGTGTTCTGTTTTCGGTACATTTGACAATGAAACACTCTTGACTCTTGCCTCTCTTGTCACATCTGAGGTCTTGGAGATACTCACTGAGTGATCATCATTCACAAACACATAATATGAATACTCTGTATTAGAGAGCTTTGGGTGCTCAGTTGTTGAGTATTTTTGTCTTTGAGATTGATGGGGTTTTGGCAATTCAGAGCACGAGAGGATTGCTCAAAAAATGTTTGAAGTACTCCTGAAGTTATTGAATAGCAGAGTAGGCTTAAAGAAATGTGTGGATCAGTATTGTTCCTTTTTCTTAGATCTCTTAAAGGGGAACCATCATGAGAACTAGTTTCACTGGCATAAATATTAATTGGTTGTTATACTAAAATTATAATATGCACACATGACACTATATTTAAGGCAATTATATTTGCATTGCACATTCACATATTGTTACAATTTTTTAATAATATTATATGCTTGGAAAGGTAAAATGTCTCATTTACTGATTTTAATCCATCTAAAATTTATATATAATCCTTCACTGATATTTTATGATAAAATAGATTTTAATGAAACATAGTTTATATAATATTAATTAGCATTTGTCAAAATTATTTCCAAATAAAACTTTCCATATATTTTCCACTATTACCGGTAAGTCTTTTATAAAACTACAGGGTTTTCAGCTTTCAGTCAGAGTCTATCTAAGGCTGCAGTAAGGCTCCATTTATCATGATAATACTTTCCATATGCAACAGCTACATACTCCATGGTTAAGCCATTAAAACTTGACCATTAATAACCATAACATTTCACTCCCACAAGACTAGCATTTGCTGAACACAGCTTCGCTTTATAACTTCCTGAATTAATCACATTTTAAACTGCGCCTGTGGACAACCTTACATATTGCAACATAGTCACCCAGTGAAGATCCAGTTTTCAGAGCAGTGATGAATATAAATCAGGCAGCAAGGTCCTCTTTTGAACAAGACCGATCTCATTCGCGTGTGTAAAGATTATAGATGCTAAACTGGGGATCTGCAACAATGTGTTTAAGAAGGAACTCAGATGCTGGAAAATCGAAGGTACACAAAAAAGCTGGAGAAACTCAGCGGGTGCAGCAGCATCTATGGAGCGAAGGAAATAGGCAACGTTTCGGGCCGAAACCCGATCTGCAACAATGGTTTCTTTTATACCATGTAAGAAATTAAAAGTTTGAAAATAGGGTTTTAGGTGCATTTACACACTTTAATTGGAAGTTGAACACAGACTGAATAAAGGGCATTATCATTAATATGATGTGAATCAGTGCATAGCACTTTGCTGAAGCCATGCTGCCTCTTTGAAACTCTTGCTAACAACTAACTTAGATTGCCTGAACTTTACATTAAGTGGAATGGAGGAAACCCAATCACCACTATTTAAAGAGAAGATGAAATACTACCGGGTTAGATATCGGATTACTTTTCCAGGCTACTGGTGCAATTATATATATAAATATTTGGAGAATTCAGACTCTTAACTGAAACTTGAATACTCTCCAGGGAGTATTCTGGCTGGTCTTGCTGTATGATTTTTGCAATATAAAATCTGGTGCTAAATAAAGCTTTTTCCAGATATGTCGTGGCTTGAAAGGCTCCCTCTAGGAATTGCACATGCAGGGAAAATTAAAAAGAAGCAGAGAAGATAGATACAAAATGCTGTAGTAACACAGCAGGACAGGCAGCATCTCTGGAGAAAAGCAATGGGTGATGTTTCGAATTGAGACCCTTCAGACTGAAAGTCAGGGGAGAGGGAGTCTAGAGATATGGAGAGGTAAGGTGTGATAACGAAAGATCAAAGCTGACGATGATAAGGAAATGTAGAATGGTTCATTGTTAGCTGAGACGAAGGTGACAAGGTGGTATACAATCAGTAAAATTGATCAGAAGGACAGTGAAACTAGACAGAGATCTAGGGTGGGGGGGGGGGACAGAGAAAGAGGGAAAGCAAGGGTTACTTGAAGTTAGAGAAACCAATATTCATACCGTTGGGTTGTAAGCTGTCCAAGATGGGCCAAGGCCTAATTCTGTTTTTATCGTCATATTTATGTCATTTTCATGTTACGCATTCAGTAAATTGTCTCAGAATAATTAACTTTTGCTGTGTGGTTTACCTCAGAGATGATTTTTACTGCTGGCATGAAGATGAGGCTTGTATTCAATGTTTGATAGTTGGGGCCATATAGAGTTTCTTTCTGTCACCTTAAAGGAACGCTTTGAGAAAAATGTGAGGTAAACCTCTTTTGTTTGTCTGTAAACACAGATTGATGATGTAAGTCACAATGAACCACATCATTATGTCACATGGGTTGTGATATCATCTGCTAAATCTACTTGACCCCTCCATCTGACTCTTACCTTCCCCAAACAATAAAAGGTTTACTAAACATGGTCTTACTGATAAAGAGCATTTAAGTGAAAACACGCGTTTGAATGTAAAGCATGACATAGATTATTTTTGATGGAATGTCCTGACCTTACTTGCAAATCAGACATTCGAAGAGTTGAATATAACAAGAAAGTTGACCGTGGATTCACATTTAAAAGCTTACCAGGGGGACTTTATAACTTTGACCAAGATATTGTAGCAGGTTATGTCATTAGTCATGCGATCTATGTGGCCTGCTCAACAGGGCAGGCTGAATACAAATAAGGTCCCAATGTGTGAATGACATCTTTGTCCTGCCCCCTCCCCTGACATCAGTCTGAAGAAGGGTCTCGACCCGAAACGTCACCTATTTTTTCTCTCCAGAAATGCTGCCTGACCCGCTGAGTTACTCCAGCATCTTGCGTCTACCTTCGATTGAAACCAGCATCTGCAGTTCTTTCCTGCACCCAGTATGTGAGATATTGGCTTACTTGTTCTGCCACTGGATTTGAATTTTTTTTTGGCAATATCATTAATGGTATCTCTCCGGGGTTTCAAGGTGCCTGTTGTAGATCATTGAAACTTAGACTACATACGCAAACACATTGAACTTTATGGTCTACATGGAGAAGTGATGCAGCAGCTAAATAGTTCCATAAAATACCAGAGTACTGGATTGGTGATGCCTTGCCCTTTCCAGCCAGACCACCTCGCTCTACCAGACAAAAATGGCTCCAACGGAAGTTAGCCACCTAGGCTCAGAACTGTTGATGGACAACAACCTTGTTCTCCAGAGATGCTGCCCGACCAGCTGAGTGACTTTTTTGTGTGGACAATGTCAGTGACCTCCCTTGTGCTGCGGTGTCCTTCAACTGAGTCATAGGTCAGATACCCAGCAACATTTCATTGATTCATTACAAGTATAGTATGGTGCAAAACAACTTCAGAATTAAACTGATTTACGGACAGGTGTGGTGAGAAATGAAGCAGGTAAATCAACGCCTAATGGTCCCTTTTTTTATTTTCCTTTATTATTTTTTGTTTTTGTCTTCTTATTTTCTATAGGCTTTTACTTATTCACTCCTGGACTGCACTATTGGTAGTCTAGGGGTTTACACAATCACTATTTATTTCACTTTCGCTCTTTCTCGCTCTTTGTCTCTTGTTCTACTTCTTTTTTGTTAAATGTAAAATGGAAGATGTACATTAAATGTATTTTGTCATAAGCTGCGGTTTATACTACTGCACACTGCTTCTAATAAAAATATTAATAATAAAAAAAAGATACCCAGCAAAAGCTTGAAAGAAACGTGGATATCAGAAATGTCCAGAGTGATGGTTACTTTGATTGCCCAGTGGGATACGCTGTCCTCTCCCTCCCTTGAGGTTATGCTTGTTACTCTGGCTTATTTTATAGATAACCAAGATCTCATGAATTGGTTAGTATTGACATTATAGTCTACCTCCAGTTTAAACCAGCATCTGCAGTTCCTTCCGACATCAAATTCATAAAGCTGTACACCATAGAAACAGAAACTTTGAACCATTGTGCCGATACCAACCATCATGCCTATCTATACTAATCCCACTGGCCTGCATTAATTCCATATTTCCCCATGTCTTGCTCATTCAAGTATATGTCCAGATGTATATGTCAAATGTTTTTATTTTTCCTGCCTCCACCAACCCATCTGGCAGCTCATTCCAGACACCAACTATCTTTTCAATAAAAATGTCCTCCTTAGATTCTCTTTAAACCTCCTCCATCTCACATTGAACCAATGTCCTCTAATCTTACTCTCATACCATGAGAAGCAAACTTTAGATGTCTACCCTATCTCTGCCTCTCATAATCTTATATACCTCTACCATCTCACCTCTCAGTCTCCTTCACTTAAGGGAAACCAGTCCTATCCAATTACTTGCGATAATGCGAGTGCTTCAATTCAGGCAACATCTTTGTGAATCTTTTCTGCACCCTTTCTGACTTAATCACATCTTTCCTGGAGTGCAGGTTGGGGAGAGCGTGTTTACCTGAAATTGGAGAATGCAATGTTCGTACTGTTGTGTTGTAGCTGCCCAAGTGGAACATGAGGTGCTGTTCCTGCTGTTTGTGTGTGGCCTCATTCTGGCATTGGTCAGTCGTGGGAATGGGAAGGAGAAATGGAAGTGGCTAGCAACCAGGATCTCCAGCTGGCCCTGGCAAAGGGTTCAGCAAAGAGGTCACAGAGTCTAGAAAAACAATAGTTATTTCACTATATTCAAGGGTCCATTACTTCTTTTAAATTGAAAAGTATATGACTGAAAATTATGTATATTAAAAAGTTGAGTGTATCACATGGTGCGACTTATGATTTAATATTGTACCATACACCACTGCAAATTGAGAGTTGACCAGCTTCCAAAAATAATGTTTTGTTGGCAGCTTTATTTCATGGCATTTGGCCTTGGTATTCAGGAACTGAGAAGAACCCACAGGCTCAATGTTCACATGGCTGAACTTGACACGAGGCAGCAGGAAGGACCGACCCCACCCCACAATGATAGTTAAGCAATTTACAACCTCTTTGTTGGACTTCTGCTGCCAGCTTTTATAACTACAAATATTCAGTGCCTTTCATCATTGTTTCAATACAGAGCCCTAGTGAGACCACACCTGGAGTATTGTGTGCAGTTTTGGTCCCCTAATTTGAGGAAGGACATTCTTGCTATTGAGGGAGTGCAGCGTTGGTTTACAAGGTTAATTCCCGGGATGGCGGGACTGTCTTATGCTGAGAAAATGGAGCGGCTAGGCTTGTACACTGGAGTTTAGAAGGATGAGAGGGTATCTTATTAAAACATATAATATTGTTAAGGGTTTGGACACGCTAGAGGCAGGAAACATGTTCCCGATGTTGGGGGAGTCCAGAACCAGCGGCCATAGTTCAATAATAAGGGGTAAGCCATTTAGAATAAAGACGAGGAAACACTTTTTCTCACTGAGAGTTGTGAGTATGTGGAATTCTCTGCCTCAGAGGGCGGTGGAGGCTGGTTCTCTGGATACTTTCAAGAGAGAGCTAGATAGGGCTCTTAAAGATAGCGGAGTCAGGGGATATGGGGAGAAGGCAGGAACGGGGTACTGATTGTGGATGATCAGCCATGATCACATTGAATGGCGGTGCTGGCTCGAAGGGCTAAATGGCCTACTCCTGCACCTATTGTCTATTGTCTATTGTCTATAATCTGCGAATGTTTCCAGGGAAAGGCGTGTCTGGCGCTGCAGGACTTTGTGGTAACTTTAAAGCTTCTGAACAAACCAGTTGTGTGGGATGACTGATGAGATAAGTGTGCATCAGTTGGCCTTCCTCTCCAAGCACCATATGCCAGTGAGAATGAGTGGACTGCACTTGGCAATGGACAAGCTGATGGAATGAAAGGAGGAGGAGGGCTCATAAGGCCATAATGAATAGTAGTAGAATTAGGCCATTCGGCCCATCACTTCTACTCCACCATTCAATCATGGCTGATCTATCTCTCCCTCCTAAACCCATTCTACTGCCTTCTCCCCATAACTTCTAACGCCTGTAGTAGTCAGTAGTAGGCTCTGAGCAGTCCCAGGCCAGCCAGAATGGTCAGGAAAAATGTTGACTATGTGAACCTGGGCAGTAAACACTGCTCAGTAAAAAACATTGCACTGAAATCAAAGAAGCAAAAACTGCAGCCAGTCTCTAAACTTACAGCGGGGAAGACAATGCATTGCCAATGACATAAAGCTGACCTTTGCTATGAACGTATCTGCTTCCTTCCAGGCGGTGACCAGATGTATCCTAACATCTTGCTGTTTGATGATGGAGAGATTATTTTATCCCCTGATTCCAAAGCTTAAACCCCAATGAGTTTAAACAACTGTGATTGCTGCTTTATCTTTGGTGACACACTGTCATATTCCAACACCATTCACATCAAAGCCTGCACTTCCTCAGAAGACTAAGGAAATACAGCATGCCTCCAATGACCCTTGGCAACTACTCCAAATGCACCATTGAAAGTTGCCTATCATGCAACTGAACCATTCTACCAACAACTAGAGAGCAGTCCTGGACTACTATCTACTTCAATGGAGACCCTCGGGCTATCTTTGTAGGAAGGAACTGCAGAAGTTGGTTTAAACTGAAGATAGATACAAAAAGCTGGAGTAATTCAGCGGGACAGGCAACATCTCTGGAGAGAAGGAATGGGATTTATCGCAATCGCTGCCTCAAAAAGGCTGGCAGTATCATCAAAGACCCACAACATCCTGGCCACACACTCATCTCTTTGCTACCTTCAGGTAGAAGGTACAGGAGCCTGAAGACTGCAACAACCAGGTTCAGGAATAGCTACTTCCCCACAGCCATCAGGCTATTAAACCTGGCTCGGACAAAACTTTGATTATTAATAACCAATTATCTGTTATTTGCACTTTATCATTTTATTTATTCATGTGTGTATATATTTATATTATAGTATATGGACACATTGATCTGTTTGTAGTAAATGCCTACTATGTTCTGTGTGCTGAAGCAAAGCAAGAATTTCATTGTCCTATCAGGGACACATGACAATAAACTCACTTGAACACTTGAACTTGACTTGGGTAAAAGCACATACCACAGATTCAAGAACAATTATTTCCCCTCTGTGGTCAGACTCTTGAATGGACTTTTCATATGTAAAGAATGTTTTCTTGATTTCCCAATCAACCTAATTGCATCTCTTGTACTTTTCATTATCTGCACTTTCTCTGCTACTGTTACACTGTATTCTGCACTCAGTTTCACTCTCTTTTTGCACTCATTTACTCATTTAAGATTTGATTACAATCAAGTAAAGATGATTTACCTGGATAACATGCAAAGTTTTTCACTGTACCTTGGTACACATGACAAGACAAAACCAATATGCGTTCCTCCTGGACTGAGCAATGGCAGCTTAGCTCCCTCCTCTTCTTCTGTCTGGTATCTCTGCCAACTACAGCAAGCCAAAATCCTGAAATGCATCATTTCAAAAGTTATAATTTATTACTTCATTGGGATTCAAGTGGTAACAAAGTGTCAATAGAATAGGGAGATGGGGTCCTTTAGATTTTAGTTTAGGGATACAGCATGGAAACAGGCCCTTTGGCCCACTGAGTTCATACTGACCAGTGATTATCCCGTACACTAGCACTATCTTACACATTAAGGACTATGTACATTTTTTTTACCGAAGCCAATTAACCTACAAACCTGTATGTCTTTGGAGTGTGGGAGGAAACTGAGCACCCGGAGAAAACCCACAAGGTCACGGGGAGAACGATCAAACTCAACACAGACACTAACCGTAGTCAGGATCAAACCCGGGTCGCTGGTGCTGTAAGCAACTCTACTGCTGCGCCACTGTGCTGCTAGTCCTGCAAAGGGAATTTAGGGAGTTAGATGATAGATAAGAAAACCACCAGGTGCTCATGTGGCAAGGAATAGAAATACAGTGCAGTTGAATATGTGGCTAAGGAGATGGTGCAGGAGTGAGAGCTTCCGCGGTACGGCTCTCTTCCAGGGCAGGTGGGACCTGTACAAGAGGGATTGGAGGAGAATTAATATTGTATCATGACAGGGAGGTTAATTTGGGAAGTGCATCAAGGCAAGAGAATACAGAATAAATGAAAGAATGGTGACTGGTGTGGAGAAATAGGGGAATATCACAGTAACGACCTTGAAGATAGCAAGTCAGTTTAATAAGGTGGTTACAGTGCATTAAAGGTACTTTCCTTTATTAATTGTGGTATTGTATATAAAAACAGGGAGATTATGATTCTCACTGAATGAGGAAGTTACTTACATTCTCATTAGTCCTAGTAAAAAAACCCAGGAGTCATTGATGAAACTGCCCATAGATTTAAAGAGGAGTCATCAACTGATACGAAAAAATATATAAGTGGTTCAGAGTTAATTGGACTTGTCGGACTAATATGTAAATAGTTCAGAGTTGACTGGACTTGTAGGACTTGAAATGTGCTCCGAACTTAGACACACCTGGTCCGCACCCAATTTTCACGAATATGGTCGGTACTATTCTGAATACTGTTAATTATGCTTTTCACTCAAGCAACATTTTAAACCAACTCAGGAATGAACATAACACATTACTGTTGTACAATTAGTGTATGTGTTTCGCAGTCACCTCTTGTAAGGTGTCTTTAGCAGCTTAAAACTTGTGAGTTAATGTGAAGTGATGAGGTCGTTGTGCTGGGAGCGCCCGCAATGCTCTCATTCCAGTTTGTTTTATCCAGTTTGTTCAGTAGATTTTCTCTTCACTGAGAAAAGCAATACGTTTGTTATATTAAAGTGCAGCCTATTAATATCCAGCCAACATATCTAAAGTATCTCATTACGTGCCCTTCAGAGGGGATGCAATTGTCACATGTTAAACAGCCGTCAGTCGCTTCTGTGGCTTTCATGATAGGAGCTCTCTTGATATATTGGCAGGAATTTCTACAGGCAAGAATTGGCAATTGTGTGTACACTTCACCAGAGAAAAAGTAACAGTGTTGATTTTGTGTTTCTCTGAGGTGTGTTTGGCCATGTGTAATTAGTTGCTTATTGGAGACAGCATGATGACTGGCACAGTTTAATGGCATGGAAGATATGTAGAGTGATAACTGGATGCAATTGAATATCCAGTGGTATGATTTTAACATGACTTAGTGACTTAGTGCCTCCAGGATATGTTTCTGAGTCTCGGGGAACTGTTCAGCCAAAAGAAGGCAAGTTTGCGGTACTTGAGCTTCTGAAAGCCTGAGTTTAGACTCATTTCTGTCAGCTCTCGAGAAATAATGTTTCGCAGAGAGCTTTTGTCACAAGCAGATTCAGGAGGAAATCTCCTTGCAAGGTAAAATGAAAGGATTGGGTTCTTGCAGCAAATGTAGTCATTTTCTTGAGCTGGAGAGGAGAGCTTTGTGTTCTACATCTATGACCAGAGTACAAAGGTGCTGCCATTGAGCTCCTCAGCAAACTGCAACTACTCTGCTCACTGGGCTGGGGTTTCTCTCCCACCACTCCCATCTTCTCCTGATTAAACCACCAGTGAGCCCATGGATACACCATCTGATTCCTTGGATAGACACGAAAAGCTGGAGTAACTCAGCGGGACAGGCAGCATCTCTGGAGAGAAGAAATGGGTGACGTTTCGGGTCAAGACCCTTCGTCAGACCGAGTTACTCCAGCTTTTTGTGTCTATCTTAGGTTTAAACCAGCATCTGCAGTTCCTTCCTACACATTCCATCTGTTTCCTTGACTTCTGCACATCCGACACTGAACACCTTCTAGCCCTCCAAAGCTCCAGTTCTGAGCTGTCCTTTTACAGACAGGCACATATATCATGCCCACTATTCAGTTTGGAAACTTAATGCTTCAGATTCAAAATGTATTGTCTCAAACAAGTTGACATGGGAAAACCTACATGCAAACATGGCAACGGGGTTTAAGCCCACAACCCATATCCTCATCGCCTTTCACACCAACAGGGAAACAGAATATGAAGATCTTCATAGTCTGCCACAAGTTTCTTCTTGCAAGGAATGGATAACTGAATCAGCCACCATCAAAATAAAGTATTCTTACTTCTAATTTCTAAAATCTGAAGTCTAGAGACTAGAAATGCTTCCATGCAATGCTTTTAACCTTACAATTTTATGTCAAAATAAGCTTGCATAGTGTTTTCTGGAGGGCACCCACTTATATTATTTAATGGCAAATATAGGGTCAATGTTCATGTTTTAAAATTATTTATTATTTATGCAAATAACTTAAGAACTTCCTATTACATATAATGAAGAGGGTCTTTCTTTTCAGTAAAATATAGTATATTTAAATTTCTATTTCAATCTTCCAGCAGGAATGGCTTCTCAGCAGTAACAGCCACCAGAAAATGATTACCTCACATCCAGCTCCACTGAGAAGATACACATTTATGAAAGAAAATTGCTGGAGGTCTGGTTAATTCAATGTTTCTTTCAACGCCAGAACTGTTCAGTATCCAAAGTGAAAAGAACTTTCCCTACAAGATGTAGCCAACGAAGAACACTGGTGTAAGTAAGTGGAGCTGTAACATCAGGAAAATACGTGAATCGAGGAGATGACGAAGGGACTTTAACAGATTAGGGAGATACAAGGAATTGCAGATGCTGGTATCTTGAGCAAAACACAGTGCCGGTGTAACTCTTTTTGATCAGCTCAGATCCAATGGGATGACTGGCCTCCTTTCTTGTTTTAGATGGTTTATCATTCAATGACGTTCTTGGTGAGCTAAAAGTACCTGCCCCCCCTGTTTTCCTGCAGAAATACATTTAAATAGGAGTGTACAGAACCACTGAGCAAGCTGAAACTAGCAATGAAGATTCAAGATGAAAGTAAATACCAACTATTGGCCATTATTTCAACATAGAGAGAAACAAGAAGATGATGACTTCAAAGCTTGAAGCACTTGTCCATAGGCAGTGCTTGTGACATTGATCAACAAAACAACAGGGCATGAACAGTGGGGTACATGGTGGTGTACATTTTGGAGGTTTGGAGGGATATGGACCAAACGCGGCCAGGTGGCACTAGTGTAGCTGGGACATGTTGGCCGG
This sequence comes from Amblyraja radiata, assembly GCF_010909765.2. Classification (NCBI taxonomy): domain Eukaryota; kingdom Metazoa; phylum Chordata; class Chondrichthyes; order Rajiformes; family Rajidae; genus Amblyraja; species Amblyraja radiata. The sequence goes on from NC_045963.1 coordinate 17,763,924, forward strand.
TGTGGGCAAGTTGGGCCGAAAGGCCTGTTTCCACCACGTATCACTCTATGAGTAGGGATCAGATGATCCTGGACCAAGTAAGGTTAATGAAACAAAAGCAACTGATGCAGCACAATTTAGCATTGATCCCGTATTTTGTGCTAATATTGATGATGATTTCTGAAGTTTATGGTTGCCTGAGGATTCTGTCACTTGTCAAAATAAAGTACTTAAACAATCTGCTGCTCTGATTGAGTGCATTGAGTGGAACTGAGGAACAGCATCTGTTGTGTGAAGTTCCATGTTCTTGTCAGTTGTGTAATGAAGACCCTGTTATGCAGGATAAGCTTATGTTTCCAATATCTATTGGAAATAACTATCACTTCTTCTACCAAAGTTCTTTTCCAACAACGTTCACACGTTTATGGAAGGGTTTAATGACTGGTAACATTCTGACCGTCTGTTGGAACATGAGAAAAACCTGGAGCTTCAAAACTATATGTTGGCAGGAATGCAATGTACAAAGTCGGCATGCGAGGTCAGTGCATATCTCGGATGCCATCTCAATCGTAATGTTAAAATTTGAGAGAAGTCGTTCAGCAAATTGCAGCAGACATCACATCCGTAACCAAATGTCCACCTGCACCCTGGGCTCTTCTTCTGAACATGACGAAACAATTGGAAAGCATCTTTTGGGATACTGTTCCCCAACAGTTTAAAATGACCAGGTTATCACCCACAGGAAAATGACCTTCAACTGGATATAGCTGTTCTGTTACTGCAAACACTTGTGTCATTTGTGCCTTCTCCAAAAGAATCCTCCAAAATTATAAATGATTACCTGCCACACATTGTCCTTCCTCTCCTCTCTCCCAGCTTTCTTCCCCACCCCCTACAATCAGTCAGAAAAGCATTCCCACCCGAATTGTCACGTCCATGTTCTCCAGTGATGCCACCTGACCCATTGAGTTACTCCAGTATTTTAGGGCATCACCTTTCTCTGTCGTTCAGTGGATGTCATTAAGATTCTGGGCAATCTCTTTGAACCGTATGATCATAATTTGTTGGATACTGTCGAAGTGCAGAGCGAAGCTGCTGAATGAACCCTTTGCAGTTTATCCCAATGGCTCAGCACAGAACCTTTCTACTAAACCCATAAAATTTGAATTTTTTTACACAGGCTCAGATGGACAAATATCCTTCAGGTTTCAAAGCAAACTGATCATCAGTCAACATTTCCTCACTCACGCAGTGCTGGTGTTGGATTTTTTTTCGGAGTGTGCCGGCTGCAAACTTGCACAAAAACGCAGGATGGCTGTCATCCAGATGGTAATAAAGGATATAATCTATGTGCTCAAGAAGGGTGAATGAAAGGAAGAGGAGAAGGTGCCAGCACTTCATCCTTTAGGTTGCACATCAAAATGTGTTACTTTGCTGCTTTCGTTGCCAGTGTTTCAGAGGCTTCTGGCCCCATCACAAGCCAATAGTTGAGTTGTATCATCTGCCAGTAAATAGTGCCGTATTGAATATCTTCAGCTGATTATTATCTGACCCCACCGCAAGTGGAATCCTTTACATTGTGGTTCCTCTCTAGCTATAAAATCACTTCATTTGTGTTTTTGTGTGATACTGAGTTCTGCAAACAGTTCAGATTCAGTTTAATTCAACATTAGTTGACTGTTCCCAAGAGATATTTTGTTTCCGTGCATCCAATGCAGAATCCATCTATTTCATAAATAATTGCAGTTCAGAGATTTGTTGATTTATTTGCCAAGACTCTATGACTGGTCTTAGAATCATAGAATCATGCAGTATTGAAACAGACCCTTCGGCCCAACTTGCCCACGCCGACAAACATGCCCCATCCACACTAGTCCCACCTGCCTGTGTCTGCCTTCCCATATCCCTCTAAACCTGTCGTATCGATGTACCTGCCTAAATATTTTTGCCGTCCTCCGGCAGCTCGTTCCATACACCTACTACCCTTTGTGTACAAAAATAGCTCTTCAGGTTCCTATAAAATCTTTACCGTCCACACCGTAAACCTATGACCTCTGGTTCTCAATTCCCCTACTCTAGATAAAAGACTATGTGCATTTACGCTGTTAATTCCTCTCGTGATCTTGGACACCTCTATAAGATCATCCCTCATCCTCTTGTTCTGAAAGGAATGAAGTCTTAGCCTGCTCAACTCCCTATAGCTCAGGCCCTTGAGTCCTGGCAACAGCCTCGTAAACCTTCTCTGCACCCTTTCCAGCTTAACATCTTTCCTGTGACATGGTGACCCAAAACTGAACACAATACTACAAATGTTGTGTCACCAATGAATTGTACAACTGTTACATGACCTGCCAATTTGTATACTAAATGCTTTGACTGATGAAGGCCAATGTGCCGAAAGCTTTCTCGATCACCCTAAAAGCCTTCTTGACCGCTCTGCAAATCATTTCCCTCGTGACTTTAACCTGGGAATGGAAGGTTGCTGAGCTTCCATTGAAGATACTTACGCAGGTGGCTGCGGCGACTAATCTCCAGTAATGTGGGTCTCGACAGACAAGTTGCAGCATCTCAAGGGTCAGGTTTAACAGGCACTAATAAAGGCACTGATTGAGTGAATGGCAGAATGGCACCATCCACCCAGGAGAAAACATAGAAACATAGAAACATAGAAAATAGGTGCAGGAGTAGACCATTCGGCCCTTCGAGCCTGCACCGCCATTCAATATGATCATGGCTGATCATCCAACTCAGTATCCTGTACCTGCCTTCTCTCCATACCCCCTGATCCCTTTAGCCACAAGGGCCACATCTAACTCCCTCTTAAATATAGCCAATGAACTGGCCTCAGCTACCTTCTGTGGCAGAGAATTCCAGAGATTCACCACTCTCTGTGTGAAAAATGTTTTCCTCATCTTGGTCCTAAAAGATTTCCCCCATATCCTTAAACTGTGACCCCTTGTTCTGGACTTCCCCAACATCGGGAACAATCTTCCTGCATCTAGCCTGTCCAACCCCTAAAGAATTTTGTAAGTTTCTATAAGATCCCCCCTCAATCTTCTAAATTCTAGCGAGTACAAACCGAGTCTATCCAGTCTTTCTTCACATGAAAGTCCTGACATCCCAGGAATCAGTCTGGTGAACCTTCTCTGTACTCCCTCTATGGCAAGAATGTCTTTCCTCAGATTAGGAGACCAAAACTGTACGCAATATTCCAGGTGTGGTCCCACCAAGACCCTGTACAACTGCAGTAGAACCTCCCTGCTCCTATACTCAAATCCTTTTGCTATGAATGCTAACATACCATTTGCCTTCTTCACTGCCTGCTGCACCTGCATGCCTACTTTTAATGACGTGTACCATGACACCAGGTCTTGTTGCATCTCCCCTTTTCCTAATCGGCCACCATTCAGATAATAGTCTACTTTCCTGTTTTTGCCACCAATGTGGATAACCTCACATTTATCCACATTATACTGCATTTGCCATGCATTTGCCCACTCACCTAGCCTATCCAAGCCACCTTGCAGCCTCCTAGCATCCTCCTCACAGCTAACACTGCCCCCCAGCTTCATGTTAACCGCAAACTTGGAGATGTTGCATTCAATTCCCTCGTCCAAATCATTAATATATATCGTAAATAGCTGGGGTCCCAGCACTGAGCCTTGCGGTACCCCACTAGTCACTGCCTGCCATTCTGAAAAGGACCCATTTACTCCTACTCTTTGCTTCTTGTCTGTCAGCCAGTTCTCTATCCACATCAATACTGAACCCCCAATACCGTGTGCTTTAAGTTTGTATACTAATCTCCTATGTGGGACCTTGTCGAAAGCCTTCTGAAAGTCCAGATATAACACATCCACTGGTTCTCCCTTATCCACTCTACTAGTTACATCCTCGAAAAATTCTATAAGATTCGTCAGACATGGATTACCTTTCATAAATCCATGCTGACTTTGTCCAATGATTTCACCACTTTCCAAATATGCTGCTATCCCATCTTTAATAACTGACTCTAGCAGTTTCCCCACTACCGACGTTAGACTAACTGGTCTGTAATTCCCCGTTTTCTCTCTCCCTCCCTTTTTAAAAAGTGGGGTTACATTAGCTACCCTCCAATCCTCAGGAACTACTCCAGAATCTAAAGAGTTTTGAAAAATTATCACTAATGCATCCACTATTTCTGGGGCTACTTCCTTAAGTACTAGTAGCCCCAGAAATAGTGGATGCATTAGTGATAATTCTGGGGCTACTTCCTTAAGTATTCTGGGATGCAGCCTATCTGTCCCTGGGGATTTATCGGCCTTTAATCCATTCAATTTACCTAACACCATCTCCCGGCTAACCTGGATTTCACTCAGTTCCTCCATCTCATTTGACCCCCCGTCCCCTGCTATTTCCAGCAGATTATTTATGTCTTCCTTAGTGAAGACGGAACCAAAGTAGTTATTCAATTGGTCTGCCATGTCCTTGTTCCCCATGATCAATTCACCTGTTTCTGACTGCAAAGGACCTACATTTGTTTTAACTAATCTTTTTCTCTTCACATATCTATAAAAGCTTTTGCAGTCAGTTTTTATGTTCCCTGCCAGTTTTCTTTCATAAAGTAGGTGTTAATCCCATGGAATCAAGGATATCTCCTGGAACACCTTGAGCACTCCTGAGGCTCAGTGAGAGATTAGAGTGCAGGATTAATGTGATGGTCTGTAGGATCTAAGGAGCTAAAGTCTCAATGGCAGCTGCCAGAGCAGTGACCAGAGACTTCAATATGGCACAGCCAACTGAAGGCACAAGCTGATTTGCACATTAAGTCATCAGGTTTGCATTTCCTCCTCATCCCTTGCAAACCAAATTTATTCCATGAATAAATTCTAATTTGTATGACTCAAGTAAAAACTACTTTGTTTTTGGTGGTTTGTAAATATACGACGTGGAACGCCAATTGCACGGAAACATATCAAGGGAGTTGTCATGACTTTGTGTGATATTGTGAAATGGGCTGCAATTGTATTACTCATATTACATGATGACATGAATTCAATAATACTCAATATTTCCTGGTTCATTTTCCTCCTAAATTTGTGAATGAGTTACTAAATTATTTTACATCATTGGAAAATAACCTCGAGCTGAAGACAGTTGTGAATCACAGATATTTCTGTGATTTTAGCTCTGCCCTGCATTCATCAGGTGATAAATACACTTGGTGAATGCTAAGGCTCACATTTTCAGCCATAATAATTGTGCACACCTAGAATCAAGGTATGAAACCAGTGAACCACTGGAAACTCATTGGCATTAAAGAGACGAAAACCTAATTTTGACTCGCCATTGACTATTAAACAATAGACCTGCTATTGCAAGGTTCATAACTGGGGTCCAAAATATTGTGTGCCATTAGATAGCTCAGACACAATTTCCTTTAAATGATGGTCGACTGCAGACTACACAAAGGAAAGAAACAGATGAACATAGGACTGGGGCCGAGTGGTGTTTAGTTTAGTTTAGCGATACAGTGCGGAAACAGGATCTTCGGCCCATCAAGTCCGCGCCGACCAACCATCCCCATACACTAGTCCTATCCCACACACTAGGGACAAGTTACAATTTTTACCGAAGCCAATTAACCGACAAACCTGTACAACCTTGGAGTGTGGGAAGAAACCATAGCACCCGGAGAAAATCCACGCGGTCACGGGAAGAACGTACAAACTCCGCACAGACAGTTCCCGTAATCAGGATTAAACCCGGGGCGCTGGAAGGCAGCAACTCTACTGCTGTGCCACTGGGCAGCCCCTAGTGGGATCTAAGGTGCACCAGAGCCCCTGGGACACCTGGGTCTGGGGTGAACAAGAAGTTAGAAAGTGAGATTAATCCACAGATTGGTGCCTGTCACAGAGCAGAACTATTTAATACATGTATGTTCAACATCAGCCAGAATTCAGGACAAAGTGACCTCATTCCTGGGCGAGGCTGAGAGGAGTGTTGCATAGGGGATGATGTCACCTCTGTGCATCTGATACATAAATCATGTTGCCACATTAGCATGCCTTGTGGTGGGAGCATGGTTTAATCCAGCAACCATTGTCACATCAGAGCCTATGGCAAACACATCCACATCACGGTAGTGTTGAAAAGTGTTACAAGTTTGTTCTTCTAGCCTCTTTATTCTTATGGCGATCCTGTTTTTTTTTTGTGTTCCTACGTTGATTTGCATTTGGCCACTTGCCAAGGAAATAAACGTAACATTTATTCTGAAGTTTTTATCACACATCTGACGGTTGGATTGATTATGTTCTACATTCAGCTTCACAGCATTTTGAAAGGATATTAGAGTTAAGTCCTCATTTGTCCAAGGGCAAGTTGGTACATGGTACATTTCCTTGAAGTCGCATGTGAATAATATTTGTTCTCGAGGTCACATTTTTCAATGGCACATTGACACTGTCTATCCGCATAATTAGATTTGAATACTTTGTATGTTGTAATAAAGTGTATGATATCACCTCATGTTTACATGGCACAGAACCAGATCAACTTGTGCAGCAAGTTCAGTTTTCTTCTTTGAATTCCCAGATAAAATTTATTTTGTTTATTTTGATCTTAAATTAATCTACTTACAGTTTAGACTTTAGATATACAACGTAAAAAAAGCCATGCCGACCAGCAATCGCCCCTCTGTACACTAGCATGATCCTACACACTCAGAACAATTTGCAGAAGCCAATTAACCTACAAACTTGTATGTCTTTGGAGTGTGGGATGAAACTGGAGCACCCAAAGAAAACCCACGCAATCGCAGGGAGAACATACCAACTCCGTACAGACAGCACCCAGAGTCAGGATCAAACCCGGGTCTCTGGGGATGTAAGGCGGCAATTCTATTGCTGCGCCACAGTGCCGCCCCAAAATGATGACAGAGGGGTGCAGCTGGGTGGGCTGCTCCCTCACAGCGCCACAAAACCTGGGTTCGATTCTGACCTTGGGTTTTGTCTGCGTGGAATTTGCACAGTTTCCTTGTGCCCTTAAAATGCTATGAAGTGATCAGTCAATTGAGTCCATCAGAAGACTCCTGAGTTGTAAATAACTCCATCAGATCACCTTTTCATCACCCCTATACTCTTAATAAAAAAAGAGTTGTCTAAATAATAAAGAGTTGTCTGAGGTTGTCTAAATAGTGAACCCCTACTCTCTCTGGTCTCAGCTTAAGTCACCTGTTTCTGTGGCAGTGACCTCATATTTAAAGTAACATGCACCGAACCAGAAACAAATGGGGCTGATTTTACTTCCTGGTTTGGTTAGGTGCCACTACATTATGCTGCATAATGTTAACTAGATCAAAGTGGGAACATGTGCATCAGCCTTCTGCTCTAATTTAAATGGTTCTTTATTTGATTTCTATGAACAGAATGTAGCTGTGGGGTGTGGGTGAAGCTGTGGGAACAGTAAATATTCTCCCCAATGTATACGGTGCCCTATCCGATGTTTGGTATAGACTTCCTTTATTTTAGTACTTGGTCACAAATATACGTGATTCCATGAGTGGTTTCATAGCTTCATGAGTTTATTCTCACATATCTAATTACTTTGTGCATATGAGCTCCTCAGTTTCACAGCCCATCTCCCTTTTCCCCCCGCGCTCCCTGGCAGAAGACTCCCGGGATGTGCTGCGCAGAGGCAGAAAATTCCCGGTATACGCCGCAGAGCAACAGGATTCCTGGGATGTGTTGCATGGTGGGAGAAGTCTCCTGGGATGTGCCATGGAGAAGAATGGCTGGCGAGCCACTGAGAACAACCTGGCAGATTGGTCTCCGAGGACAAAGAGGAGGATCCAGCGGGCGGGGGGGGGGGGGGGGGGACGCCAAGCGCAACCCGGAGGATGGGCCGCAAAAAACAAAGAGGGACCGGGCTGGGGACCACTGAGAATCAAGAGGGACCGGGCTGGGGGCCACTGAGAACTAAGAAGGTTCTGGCTCGCTGCCTGCGGCCACATGCAGTGTCTGACTTGGTTTGCCGCTGAGAGAAGATAAGACCGTACTAAGAAATTTGAAACTTTGTCGACACGAGGAACGTAGCGATTCTTTGTGTGCTCACTAGGTGAAGTCTGCTGTAGGATGGGACTGATGATGCTGGTTTAAACCGAAGATAGACACAAAATGCTGAGGTAACTCAGCGGGCCAGGCAGCATCTCTGGAGAGAAGGAATGGGTGACGTTTCAGGTCAAAACTCTTCTTCAGCAAAGAATTCACCTTCTTCGGGTGAAGTGCGCTGTATAATTTTACTGGACTGTATGTAACAACAAATAATTTCACTGTACCTAGGACTATGTGACAATAAAGTATCACTGAATCATTTGACAAGTGTTAGCCATTCCTTCATGGGAAAGAAAAGGGTGCTTCCTGTTCCTAAACAGAGCTGGTTGCCTTGCTTCTGTCCTCTAGTCAGTTATCTGCTTTGGACATCAGATGCAGTTCAATCTTTCAGACAGCCTGGAGAGGTGCTGAAAGTAACCCTGTCCCTTTAAGAGCACTCTGTGGTTTGACAAATGTTTGCAGACTGAAGGAAAGATCATAATCTTGGCTTTCTGCAGTGTTATTTTGGAAATTTGCATTTAAAGACATGACCTCAGCAGTGGCCAATAGGAACCATTCATGTGTTGAGATGATAACTCCTTGTGTGCAGTGAACACCCCATTCAGCTGCTTTACATACCATCTGCTGGAAAGGATTCAGTGGTTTGTGTGAGTTATCAATTTGAAATCTTGCCATAGCCGGTGTATTTGTTGACAAGTTCCCTGCAGTCAAGCTAAGGACTAATTAAACTTGTAGCGCTTCTACTGTTTATTCTGATCAATAATCTCCTCTAGCAGCATATTATAAAGACACAATTGAAAATAAAATTATCTTTATGATCTCGGGCCTGTACCCCTTTAGGGTCGATATTTGGATACCTGCTCATTATGTTCTTTCTTGCACCATGCCTTTACACTTCATAGTACTACTTGCTACTGTATTGAACCCTGTCCATTTATTTCCAGTTTATAAATACAGCGCGAAAAAAGGCTCTTCGGCCCACCGGGTCCGCGCCGACCAGCGACTATTATCCTACACACACTAGGGACAATTTACAATTGTACCAAGCCAATTAATCTACAAATCTGTACGTCTTTGGAGTGTGGGACGAAACCAGAGATCCCGGAGAAAACCCACGGGGGGATCGAACAAACTCCGTACAGACAGCACCCGTCGGCAGGATCAAACCCGGATCTCTGGCGCTGTAAGGCAGCAACTCTACTGCTGCACCACCCAATTAAGTTTGTTAAGTTTGCAAACATAAAATATACTGAATGCATGATTCCCAATTGCAAAAGAACACTATTTATGTGCATAGCTTGGATGTATTTTTTCAATTAATTTCAGAACCTTAAAGATCATCCCTCTCATTAGGTATGGATTAATACATTAGCAATGAGCCTTAGTATTGGAGGACCATTCACACGAGCAAAATAGGACACAAAATGCTGGAGTAACACAGCAAGTCAAGCAGCATCCATGGAAAACATGGAGAGGTCACATTTCAGGTTGGGTTAAAGAGACTTTTGTCTAAACCAGCATCTGCAGTTCCTTGTTTCTCCAAATTTGTAACATATTTTCTGTAGGACAATCCTATAATTAAGAGAAAGGTTAAAAAAAAAAAGGTGATCTGATGGAGTTATTTACAACTGAGGAGTCTTCTGGCGTAGAAAGTTGGAAAACCAGTTGAGTTTAGTTTAGTTTAGCTTAAAGTTACAGCTTGGAAACAGGCCCTTTGGCCCACTGAGTATGTGCTGACCAGCAATCACCCATTCTACACACTAGGGACAATTTTCAGAAGCCAATTGACCTACAAACCGAGATGTCTTTGGGATGTGGGAGGAAAACATAGCATCCGAAGAAAACCTACATGGTCATAGGAAGAATAAAGAGCGTTCACGTTTCTGCCCTGTTTCCACCAATCGTTCCACCATCACGCACAAGAAGCTCAAGAAGCAACAGGACAGACACCATTGTATGCAGATGCCAAGAAGTGTGTTCAGCTTTAGCTGAACAACTTCTAATCTTGTGTGTGGACTCGATAAGAAGAAGATAGGAAGAATGAACAAATTCCGTACAGACAGCACCCGTAGTCAGGATCGAACCCTGGTCCTTGGCACTGTAATGCCCCTGTCCCACTTAGGAAACATGAACGGAAACCTCTGGAGACTTTGCGCCCCACCCAAGGTTTCCGTGCGGTTCCTGGAGGTTTTTGTCAATCTCCCTACCTGCTTCCACTACCTGCAACCTCCGGCAACCACCTGCAACCTCCGGGAACCGCACGGAAACCTTGGGTGGGGCGCAAAGTCTCCAAAGGTTTCCGTTCAGGTTTCCTAAGTGGGACAGGGGCATAAGGCAGCAACTCTACCACTGTGCCGCCTTAAGTACAGAAATGGAAACAGGCCCTTCAGCCCACTGTGTCCATGCCGACCATCGACCATCTTCACACACTAGTTCTATATTATCCCACTTTCTCATCCACTCCCTACACGCCAGTGGGCAGTTTACAGAGGTCAATTAACCTACAAACCCGCACATCTTTGGGATGTGGATGAAAAACAGAGCACCGACAGGAAACCCAAGGGAAAGCATACAAACTCCACATAGACAGCACCTGACATCAGGATCGAACCTGGGTCTCTGGTACTGAGGCAGCAACTCTTCCAGCTGTGCTGCCGTGCTGCCCAGCATACTCTATCTAGAGACTTGGACTAACGTGTATCCAATTGAACATTTACACCAATGTGCCCTCTGAAAAGATCAAGAAAGCTGCTTTGGGACAGTAAGTGCCAGCCTTGACAGCAACACCCTCATCTCGCATTAAAGAAAGCAATCAAATATATTACAATTCTAAGGCCGAGCAGTTGACAGGCTTATTTCTCTGCTTTTAAAATGATGAAACACATTGAGAACCAGGTTTCCCACTCTTGATCACTCTCTAGTGGTTGCTGCTGGTAAGTGTACACTTGTTGGAAGCATAATGTAGTCTGGATGTGTTATTGCCTGAGCTGACTGCTGAACCACCAGCAAATGTATCGATTAACAAAGGAAGTTGTTTGGATGAGATGGGGCTGATTAAGCTAAAGGAACTTAATGCTTGGGGCTGATTAAGCTAAAGGAACTTAATGCTTGGGGCTGATTAAGCTAACGGAACAATGCTACACCCTTGATGCTTTTAAATGAAGTAAAAGTTAGTCTTCAAGTAAAGAAATTATGGCATGGAAGTGCAACAGTTAACAGTTGCCTCATAGATCAAAGAACTTGGATTTAACCTGGCCTTGAGTGCTATCCATGTGCATACTCTCTCCTTGAATATGTAGGTTTCTTCCAAGTGCTCTGTTTCTTCCCACATCCCAATAACAAGCCGGTGGGTTTAATGGCGATTGGAAAATATCCTTAGTGTAAGTTACTGATAAAATAATTAAAGGCAAGTTGATGAGCCTGTGCGATAGAATAGGTTGAATATGTAGGACCAAAGGAAATAGAAAAGATAGCATTGCTCTGCTGGAAGTTGGCATGGGCCTGATGGGCTGAATGGCCTCCGTCTGTGTTCAAAATTGAAAGAGGAAAATATGCTTTATTGTCAGGAATGATTATCTTCATGATGAGAACTGTCTTCTGTTTACTCTGATCATCTGGCTCATGCAGAAGCATACTTTGGCAATATTCTAAAAGACTATGAACAAAGACACAATTAAAAATAAAATTATCTACATGACCTAGGCTCAATACCCAATCCGGAATCCATATTTAAATACTTCATCATTATATTATGTCTTGTGCCTTGCCTTTACGCTTTTATCTATTACTTCCCACTGTTTTGAAACCTGTTTAATTTGCAAAAATAATTACCGATTGCATGACCCCTGCCAAGAAAACAATACTATTGCGAATGGAGATGAGGAGGAATTTCTTTAGTCAGAGGGTGGTGAATCTGTGGAATTCATTGCAGCTGATAGCGGTGGAGGTCAAGTCATTGGGTATTTTTAAAGCGGAGATTGATAGGTTCTTGATTAGTAAAGGTGTTAAAGGTTAATGGGAGATGATAGGAGAATGGGATGGAGAGGGAAAAATAGATCAGCCATGATCGAATGGTGGAGCAGACTTGATGGGCTGAATGGCCTAATTTTGCTCCTATGTCTTAATGGTTTTATGGCCTTACATGCTATGTACATACGATTGAACATATCCTTTGCATTAATTCCAGAAATAAAGATATCATAACTCTCACTGAGGATAGATTAATATATTAGCTAATGAGGGCTACTGTAGACCCTTGCATCACCATTTCTCCTGGATGGTCTTGGAATCAAGAATGTTTTATGTTGTTGGTTAAATTTGCCTTAATTTAAAATGGAGCACCACAGTGGCAGAGCTGTTGCCTCGCAGTGCCTGAGACCTGGGTTCAAATCCTGACCTTGAAGATTGTGTGTTCAACCTGTGAATACATGGGGTCAATCTAGGTGACCTGTTTTCTTCCCAAATCCATAGACTTGAGTGTTGGTGGGTGAATTGGCAACTGAATTGCCTATGGTATGTCGAATCCAGGGGCGAGTTGATTATAATGTGTGGAGAACAAAAATAGTATATTTAGTATTAGTATAAATGAGTAGAAAGGAATTGCAGATGCTGATTTATACCGAAGATAGACACAAAGTGCTGGGGTAACTCAGCGGGTCAGGCAACTTCTCTGGAGAAATAGGATGGGTGGCGTTTTGGATCGGGACCCTTCTTCAGTCTCATATATAAATGGCTGGTAGTCAACGCAGACTCAGTGATCTAAAGGAATGATTTATGTGTATGAAGGAACTGCAGATATTGGTTTAAACCTAAGATAAACACAAAATCCTGGAGTAACTTAGCGGTGACGTTTCGGGTCGAATTTTCTGTGTTTCTGTGTTGTATCGCTCTTGCAAGCCAAAATATGATAGAAGCTTATATTAAATGATTTTAACAGAACCCTGCTCCATGGAATTGTGTAACATTTTAATAATATCTGAACAAATGATGACCTTGAACAAGGATCAGTCATCTTGTGCATACAAATGAAGGCCCAAAAAGTAGTTGCGGGGTCCCCTTCAGCAAATGCAGCAGATTCTTTGCCCGCTCTACTGGGCTTTAATTGGATTGCTACAGTGTAATGTGCAGTCACCAGCAGAAGAGCATGTGAATCATTGACTGTGAAATTGTATGGAATGGTTTTGTTGCATAGGGGGAGGGTGCCCCTACTGTGCTTCCATTGAAACAGCTGGAGGTGTTTCTCATGCTGTGTTGATTTGCGTTCCCATTAGTTTACACTTTTCAACCCATCACTTAGGTCTATCTTTTAAACATAACATTTTTTGATTTCCCCAGACATTCTTTTTTTGTGCTTCTTTTCATCCACATTTGTTCATAACTTTAAATCTTTTGTTTTGGAAGCAAATTACAAGTGCTAGGAAAAGCTACCAAAACAAATGGAAATGAAGATAAAAATCAAAGCAGAATATTTTTTTCAGCATTCAAATGATAGAACAATTTTTAATATGATCTTCTTTCTTCTTTTAGACTTTAGAGATACAGTGCGGAAACAGGCATTTTGACCTATCGAGTCTTTACCTACCAGCGATCCCCCTGTACCCAAGCACTATCCTACACACGTGTCACAATTTATAATTTTACCAAAGCCAATTAACCTACAAACCTGAATGTCTTTTAGAGTGTGAGAGAAAACCGGATCACCCAGAGAAAACCCATGCGGTCGCAGGGAGAACGTACAAACTCCATGCAGATAGTAATCGTAGTCAGGATCGAACCCGGGCCTCCGACACTAAAAAAACTTTTTCACCCAGAGAGTTGTGAGTTGTTGTGAATCTATGGAATTCTCTGCCACAGAAGGCAGTGGAGGCAAATTCACTGGATGTTTTCAAGAGAGAGTTAGATATAGTTCTTAGGGCAAACGGAATCAAGGGATATGGGGAGAAAGCAGGAATGCGGTACTGATTCTGAATGATCAGCCATGTTCATATTGAATGGCGGTGCTTGCTTGAAGGGATGAATGCCCTTTTCCTGCACCTACTTTCTATGTATCCATGTAAGGCAGCAACTACCGCTGTGCCACTGTTTCTGAAAGCACCTGGAGCCTAGCAGCTCTCTGCTGCCTCACTCAAATGGCCATCATTGTGTGGGCCAAGACCAGTAAATATCAGCAAGATATTTGGCCATTGCCTCTTCCCAACAGCATTCGGCTCTCTACTCTTCTGACATTAGTTTCCAGCCTTCTTTCCAGCTGGCGATTAGACAACAATCAGGAACTGGAAATGTGGTTGATTTATTTTTTCCCTTCATTGGCCATGGGATTGTGGCTACCCGAGTTAATGCAACATCAAAGATGAATGCCATATGGTCAAAAGACTGTAGGCGGATATTTATACTGTCTTTGATAGAATGGATACAACGTTAACATTTTTCCATATTCTGAATGGTCCTTCCATATGCTAGGGTACTGTCCATTTCACGTCTACCCCATTGTGGACATTGTCTATGGAATGGATGCACTACACTGCTGAGAACTATATTTTGCACTCTCTATCTTCCTCTTAGCTCTACCTGTTGTACTTGAGTTTCACGGTTGTATTTACAGTATGTGTAGCATTATCTGATGTTTCAAAAGCATGCAAAACAAAGCTTTTCACTACACCTTGTTACACATGATGATAATAAATCTCAACCTAAACCTATCCATATGTTGTGAAACCTTACAAGAATCAATTTACAACAACAACTTGCATTGTCATAGCTCCTATAATCAATGGGAGAGACATCACAACATCAAAATATGCAGGTATAAAGGGACAGGTGATGTAAATCTTTAATAAACCAGATCGGCATAAAGGCCCAGGAAGAGAATTCCAGTTTAAAACCCCAACAGATGCAGCTAATAATTTTGATATGATTGAAATCAGAAATCCACAAGAGGCTCAAGTTAAGGAAACCCACGATAGTTAAATATACTAGTCCATTGCAGGAAACTGAGAAAGAGCCACATCATGAATCGCTTTCAAAATTCTACACACTGGGGTCAAAATCTGAACATATGTGTAAAACAGGCGTTAGCAAATCAGTAGCTATTTGATATTGGAAGATTATAATTAAGCTGTTGACTTGTTATTCATGTCACATGGAATGGAATGAAATGCTATTTATTGTCATTCAAACCTAGGTTTGAACGAAATTACATTTACTACAGTTTTCTTTTACATTACAAAAAAAATCCAAGACCCACACTTAACACAGTTTACATCCATCACAGTGAATCTCCAACACCTCCTCACTGTGATGGATGTAAACTGTGTTAAGTTTGGGTCTTGGTTTTTTTTTGTAATGTAAAAAAAACTATAGTAAATGTAATTTCGTTCAAACCTAGGTTTGAATGACAATAAATAGCATTTCATTCCATTCCATGTGACATGAATAACAAGTCAACAGCTTAATTATAATCATAGATATCTCTCCCATCACAGTGAATCTCCAACACCTCCTCACTGTGATGGAAGGCAAAGTCTTATCTCTTTCCTTTGTTCTTCACCCGCGGTCCAGCAGTCCAACTGCAGCGTCGAGGCGAACTGGGGCTCCCGATGTTAAAGCCCCCAGCGGGCGATGTTAAGTCCTTTAGCCATTTAGCCACGCCGGGCGATGTTAGGCCCTGGCTCCATGTCCTTTAAACCCCGCGGTTCAAGCAGTCCAACCCGCCGTCCAGCAGTCCAACTGCAGCGTCGAGGCGAACTGGGGCTCCGATGTTAGAGCCCCCGGTGGGCGATGGTAAGTCCCGTGGCCGCTAGCCCACTAACCCGCACCGGGCGATGATAGGCCTCACTCCGTGTCCTTTAAACCCCGCAATTCCAGCGGGTGAAGTTGCCGTTGCGGGAGCTCCGAAAAGCCATCTCCCACCAGTGACCTGGAGCTCCCGATGTTACTATCCACCGGGCCTGCAGTCGGAGCTTCCGAAGCTCCAAAGTCGGGTTGCAGCCACGCGCCACTACAGCTCTCCCCACTCCAAAGACGGCCAGCTCTGCGATGTCAGTTCCGCAGGCTCCGCGACTAGAGCCCTCAGGTTGGTTCTGGCCGGAGGCCGCCGCCGGCTCCATGATGTTAGGTCCAACGACACCGGAGACCCGACAGGGAAAAAGTCGGGTCCCCGTACAGGGAAGTGACTAAATGTTTCCCCCCCTCCCCCCACATATACACAGCTAAAAAATAATAAAAACTAAGCTCAAGACATACATTTAACAAGACAAAAATAAAAAAAAGACGGACAACTATAGTCGAGCCACTGCCGTTAGGCGCCACCACACCCACATGAATGAACCAAATCAAAATAACTTCAATGCAATGTGTCTGCCTAGCAATTCCTTAATGCATAATGCTTGCTAGACACTTCAATTGATCCACATGTCATACTTAATAGGCCAGACTCTATTTTTATGAAGAAATATACTTTTCTGAAAAACTTCTGAAGACATTCTGGTGTGAAAAAGGGTCTCGACCTGAAACGTCGCCTATCAATGTTCTCCAGAGATGCTGCCTGACCTGTTGTGTTACTCCAGCTCTTTTCTCAAATACCATTTGATGCTAACATTAACCAATATTAAAAATAAACACAAAATGCACAACCAGAACCATCGGTGCTGATACTGAATTTGTGGACTCTTGTAAACATACTAGAAAAAGTATGCCAATACTTACAAACGTACACATAGTTAGTTATGTTATTAATGACCATGAATTATAGGGAACTCACCACAACTGCCATTTTACATTTACAATGATAGGGCAGCTTACCATGCTTGAAATAACATTTATGCTTGATAAAGTGAGTGAATAATGGGTGTTAGTCTAATCTACTTCCAAAAATAAATCACCATTTGCAAATGTAAGACATGGGCTATTAATCAGCCCTATAAACATGCATGGTGTGTGTGGGCTGCAAAACTATACACTTAAGAGAACAACTTTGAAAAATAAACATGGTGCATTGACAATGAGGCTGAAAGAAATCACCACACCAACAGTTTGCAAGTCCCCATTTTGGTGGAGTCGTCTGCAGTAATATAAAGAGACATTTAAACCCTACTTAAAATTCTTTTAAGTTTACAGATATTTCAAGGAAAATTCTCATATACAAACAATTTTGTTCTCCCATCGGGTAAAAGCCTATCTACCCTGATCTAAGCACATTGTAAATCAAGAATTTCTGGAAGTACAATGATGTACTTATTCAGTGTATAACTTACTTCTCAGTAATTGCCCATTAGCTTATGTTTTAATACATATAACATGTTGCCTTTCCTCAAAGGCTTCTGTTTTGAGATAATCTGAATACGATAGTAAGGCTACAAGCATCAACCACTTCCAATTATGTAATACTTTTGGATAATAAAATGTCTTAGGGTGCTTCATTTGTGTACCCCAAACAAAACATAACAAAGCAAAACACTTCAGGCCAATGCAAGGTCGAAGCAGCATCTTAATGAGGGAGATGGATGCAATTAGGTTTAGTGATGATTTTAAAAACAAGAATTAGAAATTTTAGAATCTTAACATGGAGGCCACTGGTTGTTGATTTTCCTACTCTGGGTAAAAGACTTTGTGCATTTACCCGATCTATTTCTCTCATAATTTTATACACCTCTATAAGATCACCCCTCATCCTCCTGAACTCCAAGAAATAATGTCCTATCCTGCTCAACTTCTCCCTTCAGCTCAGGCCCTTGAGCCCTGCAACATCCTCGTAAATCGTCTCTGCACACTTTCCAGCTTAACAATATTTATTTCCAGATGATAGCCAGAATTGGGACATTTCTGAATTCCCCAAGTGTATCATCCTATTCCCAAATGTGGAAATTACAATCGTGCATTAATGGTTGTTCCTCATCTTTGCAAAGTTTTCTAACTTCAGTGGGTATACTTTCCCTTCCGAGGGTGTTGTTTTTTAGTTAGGATATAGCCTTATCAACTTCTAGTTGGTCAGGAGTGGTGGCATGGCTGTCTCAGATAGGCTGCTGCTCAATGGTGTCAGGAAAGCTCATAAAGTCAAAGTTAGGACTGAGGCAGTCATGTTCTTTCCAGTGATCAATGATCTCTCTTTATCCTTGATAAGTCCAGATCCAGTCGTGACCCTCACAAGGGTGAGGCTTTAGGTGTTCATGCTACAGATGGCCATGTCAGCAGTGAAGAACCTGAGCAGGTCATAACTATCATGAAGTCGCGGAGCCTCCTGCATCCTTTCCACTCACTATCTGCTCTTTAGGTTTTCTGATTGACCTCCCAGGACATTAAATGTGAGTAAGAGTCTTTTTTCAAGATTATAACAGTGATTTGAGGAAAGCTGAAACTTGCTTGAATCCCAATTTAGTAGTTTAGCATTGAGGTACATAGTCCATGATGTTTGGCCACCATTTAGACAATGCTTCCTTTCTAGAAGAAAGGTGATAAAAGTGTTGAATTTGGCAGGGAAAGTGTGTGATATTTATTTGATGCAAACGTGAAGAAAGCGAAAGGCATGTTGGCCTTCATAACAAGAGGAGTTGAGTGTAGGAGCAAAGAGGTCTTTCTGCAGTTGTACAGGGCCCTAGTGAGACCATACCTGGAGTATTGTGTGCTATTATGGTCTCCAAATTTGAGGAAGGACATTCTTGCTATTGAGGGTGTGCAGCGTAGGTTCACAAGGTTAATTCCCGGGATGGCGGGACTGTCATATGCTGAGAGAATGGAGCGGCTGGGCTTGAAATTTGAATGGATGAGAGGGGATCTTATTGAAACATATTAGATTATTAAGGGTTTGGACACGCTAGAGGTAGGAAATATGTTCCCGATGTTGGGGGAATCCAGAACCAGGGGCCACAGTTTAAGAATAAGGGGTGCCATTTAGAAAGGAGATGAGGAAACACCTTTTCACACAGAGAGTTGTGAGTCTGTGGAATTCTCTGCATCAGAGGGTGGTGGAAGCTGGTTCTCTGGATACTTTCAAGAGAGAGCTAGATAGGGGTCTTGTAGATAGCGGAGTCAGGGGATATGGGGAGAAGGCAGGAACGGGGTACTGATTGTGGATGATCAGCCATGATCACATTGAATGGCGGTGCTAGCTTGAAGGGCCGAATGGCCTATTCCTGCACCTATTGTCTATTATCTATTGATTTGTAAATTGACTGATGCAATATTTCTTCCCTTGGGATATTCAGATAAATCCAATAGTATGAAATATGTGATATCTTAATTTCCATGGAAACCCAAAATAGCGACAGGGAATTCAAGTAGCCAGTGATGTGAAGCCAAGGCAAGAGACCAATCTCACCTTTGATGATGTGCAGTGGGGATAATTAATGCAGGTGATGATTGCAGTGCCTTATTTTATTGGATGGTCCTTGGCTCAATGTGTAGTCAATGTAGATTAGATTAGATTAGAGAGCAGCATGGAAACTGGTCTGTGTATAGGAAGGAACTGCAGATGCCGATTTACACCAAAGATAGACACAAAAACCTGAAGTAACTCACAGGGGTCTGTCTGGCAGCATCTCTGGACAAAGGAAAAGTTGAAGTTTCGGGTCGAGACTCTTCTTCAGACTTGGAGGAGAACATCTCCTCCCGGGATGGCAGGGCTGCTGAGAGAATGGAACAGCTGGGCTTGTATACTCTGTAATTTAGAAGGATGAGAGGGTATCTCATTTAAATATAAGATTATTAAGGGTTTGGACACGCTAGAGGCGGGAAACAATTTCCCGATGTTGGGGGAGTCCAGAACCATGGGCCACAGTTTCAGAATAAGAGGCAAGCCATTTAGAACGGAGATGAGGAAATACTTTTTCACACAGAGAGTTGTGAGTCTGTCGAATTCTCTGCCTCAGAGGGTGATGGAGGCTGGTTCTCTGGATGCTTTCAAGAGAGAGTTAGATAGAGCTCTTAAAGATAGCGGTGTCAAGGGATATGGGTAGAAGGCTGGAATGGGGTACTGATTGTGGATGATCAGCCATGATCACATTGAATGGCGATGCTGGCTCGAATGACCAAATGGCCTTCTCCTGCACCTATTGTCTATTGTCTATTGTCTATTGTCTATCTTCAAAGTAGGCATACCTTGAGGAGATTTTTGCGGTAGACAAAATGTGTTGGAAGGAACTGCAGATGCTGGTTAACATCTGGGTGTTGGAACCTTCTCTGAAGAAAGGTCCCGACCGAAACGTCACCTAGAGATTTCCTCCAGAGATGCTGCCTGGCCCAATGGAACCATGCCTCTTGGCTTTCCGAGTCCATGTTGACCATCAAGCACCCAATTATATTAATATATCAATCCTCCCCATATTCTACCAATCGCCTGAACACAAGGGAAAATTGTGCAGCAACCAATTAACCTACCGATGCACAGGTCTTTGGGTGGTGGGGGACTGGAGTGGGGGTTGGGGGGGGAGGGGAGGGAACCAGAGGTGATTGGGAGAATGTGAAAATTCCAAACAGAAGCACCCGAGTTCAGGATTGAACCTGGGTCTTCGGTGCTTTGAGGCAGGGGTAACACCAGCTCTGCCACTGTGCCGCCCTAATGTAGCCGTTTTGGAATTCTTAAGAAATATTTGTCTTGTGCATCATGTAACATCACCCGCAGAAGTAACCAGAAATAATGCAGGAAACAAAATATTGAGTAACTGCCGAATAAAATGTACAATTGCCTGGAATAGAATGCAAAGGAAATTAGAATAACAAGAAACAAGCTGTGAAACAAACATGATTTTCATTCATGGATCTAGGCCACTGATTCACTCCGTGGATTGGAGTAGTACACTCCGTGGATTGTCACCTTGGCGTGATGGAGAAGCTTGTGTGGACCTGAGATCCTGAGAGAGTGGTGGTAAGGTCGAGAGGGAGGTCTCTGACAAAGAGCAATCCAACCAAGACCTCAACGGTGGAACAGGCGGAGGACAATGGCTGACCTTAGTGGAGCGTCACAACGGCTGGGAAGGCAGATGAAGGCTTCAGCAAAAAAGGGTCTCCGGTCGTCTTGGACTCCATGCCACTGGATCCTGACCCAGATCTGTCAAGGACCGTGGGGTGTCTGTCTGCATCAGTCTCTCCATGTTAAACAAAGTCACACACAGGCGTCCTCCATATAGGGAATAGCATCCTGGAGATACCCATGGTCAGCCATGACCGAAGGAGGGCCAAAGAACCTTTGGGAAAATGGCAATTAGAAGCCTCTTGCATTGCTGCCATCCTTCTGGTGTGGGTACTCCCACAGTGATGTTAGGTAGAGAGTTCCAGGATTTAGACTCATTGATGATGAAAGAATACAAATATATTTCCAAGGGCTTTTTCAGTTTTATCAATATTTGACCTTCCTTTCAGAAACATTAGTTTGATTCATTCCTGTTTGAGTTAGACTTGGTATCCATTTGCTAATCTTTGCTTTTTGAACGCAAAATATCCCTTTACCTCGCTGAATCTAAACCAAAATACCCAACCTGATTCAAGTGTGTATCCTTTACAATTCTATGACCTATTCATGAAGATGGCAATGAAGAAATGTACCACATGGACCACATGAAATCTACTAAATTGAGGGAGGGTGCAATAATGTAGAATCATATCAAGACCCATGTGCTCAGGCACAGATACGTTTTGGAAAAATTTGTTTAAGAGTTTGATGTTCATCAGAGAGTATCTTTACAAAATGTGTTCTGCTTGTGGTGGTAAAGGTTAGTGCTGACTTAAATTTCTGCTCTGTTCAAAGTGCCGCAAGAGGATTCTGTCAGATAAGCCAGTGTGCAGTGCATTGATCAGAGGAACTGTTTAAAAGGACAAGCAAACACTTCACGTATCTCGAGGAAAACCTGCTGAAGCAGCAGAGAGAGCAACATTTATACACAACAGCATAAATCCTCTCAAGGTCTCATTTCTGCCAGATAGACAAATTAACTTCTTACCACGTAGCAAATCAATGGGATGTTTGCCCCAAGGATCATGGTTATTCTTTCCTGTGACATCCGTTTTACAGGTAGAATCAGTCTTCGATGGGGTCCATGCAAGCCAGAATACCCTGTGGAGTAATTAAATAATGTAACATGCTGCAAACACTTAGCAGGTCAGGCAGTGCCTATGCAAAGAGAAACAGAGTTAATGATTCATGTCAAAAACCATTCATCAGACCTGGGAAGATGAGAAAATAAGTTAGTCTTAAATTGCAGAAAGGGTGGGGGAGGGATGGATAGGACAAAGCAAATATCTCTGATCAGGTGACTCCAAAGTTGCTGAGGTGATTCTGATGTTTACAGGATTTACATCTGTTAAATAGATGAACGTGGATAGTTAGACAATTGACCTTTCTGCTGTTAAGTTGTTCATCTGTAAGATTAACTCATTGAAGATAAACTTAGTTATAGTAACCTTGACAATCAGCACATCTTTGGGATATGGGAGGAAACTGAGGCCCCAATGTAATCAGAGAGAGAATGTGCAAACGTCAAACTGTTCAAACAGGGGTGGCACGGTGACCCAGTGGTAGAGTTACTGCCTTACAATGCCAGGGACCCTGGTTCGATCTTGACCACAGGTGCTTGTCCGTATGGAGTTTGTACATTATCCCCGTGATCTTCGTGGGGTTTCTCCGAGATCTTCGGTTTCCACCCACACTCCAAAGACGTGTAGGTTTGTAGGTTAATTGGCTTGGTATAATTGTATAAATGTAAAAATGTCCCTGGTGTGTGTAGGGTAGTGTTAATGTGCTGGGATCGCTGGTCGGTGTGGTCTCGGTGGGCCGAAGAGCCTGTTTCCACGCTGTATCTCTAAACTAAAAAATCTAAACTAATCAGGCCACTTCAGAAGTCAGAAAGGAACTAGCGCCTAGAAGTGAGAGAACTGGGACAAGAATATTGCTGTGTCATCCAGTAACCACTAAGATTATTGTAGTGAAATATGGATGAAACTAGTTGAATTGTACCTTTGTGGTAGAGGATAACTGAGGAACATTATTTTAGAGAGTTAGTCCACCTAATGGAGACCAACTCCATCCTGATAACAGTGGATAACAGTGTATCACACAGCTGTGGTCAAAGAAATAAGAACAGGAAATTCAGGAAACATTCAGCAGATCAGGTAGCATCTGTGGAAAGAGAAATGTCGTTAATGTTTCAAATTGGTAACTCTTTATCAGGGTCTCTGTCTTATGATGTAAACTCTGTTTCTCTTTCCACAAATGCTATTCACCTACTGAGTGTTTTCAGCATTTTCTGTTTTTATTCAAGATTTTCAACAGCTCTAGTTTTTTTTTCATTAACTGGTTAAATAAATATCTCATAGGGGGCAAAAAGCAGTTAAGAAGTTAGCAATAAAAGCACAATAGTTCCTCCTGAGTTTTCTGTGTTAGTCCAGTACTTTGTGCTTTATGCAAGAATCCAGCATCTGCAGTTCCTTGTTTTATCTGCTTTGACTCTAGGCTGGTTGCTGCATCAATTACAGTGCATTCAGAAAGTATTCAGGACCCTTCACTTTTTCCACATTTTGTTACGTTACAGCCTTATTCTAAGATGGATTAAATTCTTTTTTTTTTATCAGCAATCTACACACAATAGCCCACAATAAAATAAGTGAAAACAGGTGTTTAGAAATGTTTGCAAAATAATTAAAAATAAATAACTGAAATATCACATTTACTTAAGTATTCAGACCCTTTACTCAGTACTTTATTGAGGCACCTTTGGCAGTGATTACAACCTCAGGTCTTCTTGGGTATCACACTACAAGCGTGGATCTGCTGTATTTGGGTAATTTATCCCATTCTTCTCTGCAGACCTTCTCAAGCTCTGTCAGGTTGGATGGGGAGTGTCGATGCACAGCTATTTTCAGGTCCCTCCAGAGATGTTCGATCGGGTTCAAGTCCGGGCTCTGGCCGGGCCACTTACGGACATTCACAGACTTGTCACAAAGCCACTCTTGCGTTGTCTTGGATGTGAGCTTTAGGTCATTGTCCTGTTGGAAGGTGAACATCCGCCCCAGTCCGAGGTCCTGAACGCTCTGGAGCAGGTTTTCATCAAGGATCTCTCTATACTTTGCTCCGTTCATCTTTACCTCCATCCAGACTGGTCTCCCAGTTCCTACCGCTGAAAAACATCCCTACAGCATGATGCTGCCACCACCATCCTTCACCGTAGATATGGTATTGGCCAGGTGATGAGCGATGCCTGTTTTCCTCCAGACGTGACACTTGGCATTCAGGCCAAAGAGTTCAATCTTGGTTTCATCAGGCCAGGGAATTTTGTTTAGGTGCCTTTTGGCAAACTCCAAGCGGGCTGTCATGTGCCTTTAACTGAGGAGTGGCTTCTGTCTGGCCACTCTACAATATAGGCCTGATTGGTGGAGTGCTGCAGATATAGTTGTCCTTCTGGAAGTTTCTCCCATCTCCACAGAGGAACTCTGGAGCTCTGTCAGAGTGACCATCGGGTTCTTGGTCACCTCCCTTAGTAAGTCTCTATCCTAAGGCCCTTCTCCCCCGATTGCTCAGTTTGGCCAGGCTCTATGAAGAGTCCTGGTGGTTTCAAAGTTCTATTTATGAATGACGGAGGCCACTGTGCTCTTCGGGACCTGCAATGCTCCAAAAAATGTTTCATACCCTTCCCCAGATCTGTGTCTCAACACAATCCTGTCTCGGAGGTCTACAGACAATTCCTTCGTCTTCATGGCTTGTTTTTTGCTCTGATATGCACTGTCAACTGTGGGACCTTATATAGACCGGTGTGTGCCTTTCCAAATCATGTACAATCAATTTAATTTACCACTTGTAGACTCCTATCAAGTTGTAGAAACATCTCAAGGATAACCAATGGAAACACGATGCACCGAAGCTCAATTTTGAGAGTCACAGCAAAGGGTCTGAATACTTACGTAAATGTGATATTTCAGTTATTTATTTTTAATTATTTTGCAATAATTAATAAACACCTGTTTTCGCTTTTATATTATGAGGTATTGTGCGTAGATTGATGATGAAAAAAATGACTGTAACCAATTTTAGAATAAGGCTGTAATGTAACAAAATGTGGAAAAAGTGAAGGGGTCTGAATACTTTCTCAATGCACTGTACATTATCCTTATGCCCCTGTCCCACTTAGGAAACCTGAACGGAAATCTCTGGAGACTTTGCGCCCCACCCAAGGTTTCCGTGCGGTTCCCGGAGGTTGCAGGTGGTTGCCGGAGGTTGCAGGTAGTGGAAGCTGGTAGGGAGACTGACAAAAACCTCTGGGAACCTACGGAAACCTCCGGAACCTCCGGGAACCGCACGGAAACCTTGGGTGGGCGCAAAGTCTCCAGAGGTTTCCGTTCAGGTTTCCTACGTGGGACAGGGGCATTAACCATTTGAGCAATTTAAATGGATTACGAATTGCATTACAAAGCCAGTTCATGTATGAGTTTGAGTTTAGTTTGTTGTCACGTGTACCGAGGTACAGTGAAAAGCTTTTGTTGCGTGCTAACCCGTCAGCAGAAAGGCAATATATGATTACAATCAAGCCATCCACAGTGGGCAGATACATGATAAAAGGAATAACATGAATAATGTTTAGTGCAAGATAAAGTCCAGTAAAAGTACTGGATTATGGTTCAAGAACTTTGGCTTAGCTATTGAAGGACTGATCCTTAAAAACAGCAAAGTTGCTCTGAAGAAACTTCACAATTTATGTGTGTAATCAGCCTGTCAAAGCTAGCTGCTAGCTGATGAGAAGGTTGAGGATTTATTGGTTTTAAATTGAAAACTTGCCTTAGAACCATGAAACACAAAAGCACAATCAATCATGTTGTGAGTGTCCCTTGTTGATTGACCCCCAAAATACAGCAACAGTGTAAATTGGGACCTCCAGTAAAATCAGTCAGCAAGTCAAACTGAAGAGTTGCCAGTATGATTGCTCTTTAATCCCAGGTAGGTTTATTTGTCAGAAGCTGTTCTTTGCAAGGTATAGAGCTGAGTATTATGGGTAGAGTAGATTGTTACAAAAATTGCATTGTACATATGCAACCTCTGTTTGAATTTAGCTCTCCTAGTAGGATAATGCCCCTGTCCCACTTAGGAAATCTGAACGGAAACCTCTGGAGACTTTGTGCCCCACCCAAGGTTTCCGTGCGGTTCCCGGAGGTTTTTGTCAGTCTCCCCACCTGCTTCCACTACCTGCAACCTCCGGCAACCACCTGCAACATCCGGGAACCGCACGGAAACCTTGGGTGGGGCGCAAAATCTCAAGAGGTTTCCGTTCAGGTTTCCTAAGTGGGACAGGAGCATAAAGGTGCCTCGTTCTTTAAGGGTCTGTCCCACCAGCATGCGATAGCATGCGTCTAGCGCAACCAAACGTGGTCGCTTGAGGCGTATGGCCTCGCGGGGCCGGTCCCACTTTGATCGGCAGAGGCGTATGGAGTTGTGCGGGGCTGGTCCCGACATCGCGCGGGGCTCCAAAAATCTTGCACTGTCTGAAAATCCCGTGCGACAACGGCCTGTCGGACCGCAGCCACATTGAGGCCATAAGCAGCACCTCGACGGGCGTACGCAACGTCTCTACGTCGTACGCAGCGTCTTGACGGCGTACGCAGTGTCTTGATGGCGTACGCCTAGCGCGTGGCATTGCGCGATGACATCACCGCCCGGCGTGCCGTTGCGCAATGACATCACCGCCCAACACCGTACGACGTCCAAATTCAGTCGGCCCGCCTCCTGCCCAGCTGATTTTTTTTTTTTTTTTTTTTTTTAATCAAAAATATTTATTCAAATATTAAAATAGTATTGACACTACAATAAAACAAAACACCACCATAATACAAGACGAACAAATATGCTAAGCAACTGCTAAACAATTATATTGCAATCCTTGTCAAGGATACATTCAACCCCCCTCGGTGCCCAGCGGTCCCGGAACTCCCTCAGGGTGCCCGTAGACAGGGCGTATTCCCTTTCCATCCGCACCCGGGCACGGACGTATCCCCGGAAAAGAGGCAGGCAGCCGGCTCGGGTAGAGCCCTCCAACGTCTGGTGCCTTGACTCACGGATGGCCAGCTTGGCCAGGCCCAGGAGCAACCCAACCAGGACATCTTCAGCCCTACCCTCTCCCCTACGCACAGGGTGTCCAAAGATGAGGATGGTGGGTGAAAAATGCAGCCAGAAGGCAAGGAGCAGCCCCTTTAGGTATTGAAACAGTGGCTGCAGCCTCACACACTCCATGTACACGTGGTACACAGACTCTTCCAGCCCGCAACAGTGGCAGGCGGCTGGCGAGTCTGTGAACCGCGAGAGAAACAGGTTGCAGGGAACACCTCGATGCAGTACCCTCCACCCCAGGTCCCCAATGTAGAGGGGGAGAATCCCTGCGTAGAGGGACCCCCACCGGGGGCCCCCCTCGCGACCGGAAGGGAACACCGACCGCCACTTGGTGTCCGGACGGTGGACCAGGGCGAGGAAGTGCAGGGTGTGGAGGAGGAGCCTGTACAGGACACGCCTCCCTGCGTCTCGGAGGGAGACGAAGGGTGTCGAGGAAAGGCGGCTCAAATTGTGTGGGACCGGCTCCCGGGATGGATTACGGCGCCTTGGTCCGATGAGTACTTCCGGCTGAGCGGGGGCTTGCTCAACCACCAGTACTCCAGACGTTTGAGCCCCCCGGTCACCCGATGGGGCGGGACAGGGACCGGCTGCTCTCAAGCCCGGGCCGTCACCCTCCGCCGGTGGAGGTGGGGCCTGGTCAACGGCAACCAGGTTCCAGACTCTCAACAAGTCCCTGTAGAAGCCAGGCATCCCCATCAGGACTGCACGGCTGACCCCCACCATCGGGATCCGCGTACCTCCTTGAAGGCAGCGGCTCCGTTGGAAAAAGTGCGTTGCCAGCACGTGCCACCTGGGAGGATGCCCTGAGTACAGGTATCTCTGCAAGGTCCTGAGGCGGAGAGCCGCCACCTTGGTGCGAATGCACACCAGCGACTGACCGCCCTCCTCGATCGGGAGACTCAGGACCGTTGCAGAGACCCAGTGCTTTCCGTTGCCCCAGAAGAAGTCCACCAACTTCTTCTGGATGATCCCAGCAAAGGTGGCTGATGGGACCAATGTGGTCAATCTGTACCAGAGCATGGAGGCCACGAGTTGGTTAATGACCAACACCCTGCCCCGGTACGAAAGCACTCTGAGGAGACCCGCCCAGCGCCCCAGCCGTGTGACGACTTTCACCTCCAGCTCCTGCCAGTTCGCCAGCCAGGTCTCCGCACCGGGACTCAGGTAGACTCCCAGGTAGAGGAGGTGTGTGGTACTCCACGTGAAAGACCTCATCTCCTCCGGGAGGGAGTCCACCTGCCAGGGACCCACCAAGAGTCCAGAACATTTCCCCCAGTTGATCCTGGCAGAGGAGGCTGCCGAGAAGACTCGTTGGCACTCATGCATCCTCTGCAGGTCGACGGGGTCGGTGACCATGAGGAGCACGTCATCGGCGTAGACCGAGAGGACCACCTCCATGACCGGCTCGCGTAGAACCATGCCCGTCAACTTCCTCCGAAGCAGACTAAGGAATGGCTCCACGCAGATGGCGTACAGTTGGCCAGACATGGGGCATCCCTGACGTACTCCTCTGTGGAAGGGAATGGGGGCCGTCAAGGATCCATTGACTTTCACGAGGCACTCTGCGGTGGCGTATAAAAGTCGGATCCGGGACACAAAGTGCGGTCCGAACCCAAACGCCCTCAGAGTCCTCAACAGTTACTCGTGATCCACCCTGTCAAAAGCCTTCTCCTGGTCGAGGGAGAGAAAGGCAGTGGGTACCTGCCCAGCTGATTGGTGAGTATGATGTCGGGTCCAGCCCCGCACAACTCCATAAGCCTCCGCAGTTGGAAGTGGGACCAGCCCCGCGAGGCCGTACGCCTCAAGCCACCACGTTTGGTCGTGCTAGACGCATGCAATCGCATGCTGGTGGGACAGGCCCTTTAATTGCTATTTAAAGGCCTCTATCTTGAATTGTGGCTCACAAGCCACAAATTCTTTCAAGTTAACAGAGGCCATTTTTGCAATGGTATGAATAAGCAGGAGTTATATTGAGTTCAAAAACAATTTCCCGATAGTATTTTTGAACAATTTCAGTAAAGCAAACGAGAGTTGGTGAAAGCTCTTTAAATGACTATTTTCAACAGGTTCATTTGAACCTCCTGGTCCAAAGTGAGCCAACTTGGATCCTTTGCAAATTCATTTCCACTGGCATGTAAAATATGTGATACCATTTGATTCTGTTATTTAATACTACAGAAAGAGAAATGGGACACTATATTTCTAATAAATAGTTATGTGTTGCATATTTCCTGTGCTACCACTCCTATATTTTCATAGACCAATATTCAACACCCTAGCAGTCTATACGAATTGTTACGATGATAGGACAGAATAGGCCTGGAATGGATAATGCGTAAAGGAAAAATATTTCCAATTAACGTCTGGAGGCAGAAGTCCTCCCACTTCAAGGAACGCCATTAACTTTCGCAATCAAAGACAAATTTATTTTATTGGAAATTATGGCCATAATCAGTCAAAGAATGAGACTGAGACTGTGCCTTCCCCCCTCATTTCATCATGACCACAACTACTCTTCTCCAGGCCTCTACTCCTCTTCTGTGTCACAAGTCTCAATTCCAAAACCTTTCAAACATGCATACATATTTTCTTTAAATGCATTCACAACTCCAGAGATTCACCTACATGCACTCATTCTGTATTGTTCAGAACTTAGTGTCCAATGCCACAAAATTTGAGATGTAATATTGGAATCACAAAAGTCAGTTAAGGAGACCGTTTATCCCAGTGTGCACAGCACAAGAACTTTATCCTACCTTGTCCATGCCAACCAATTGGCACACTGGGATTGTTCCATTTGCCTGCATCTGACGTAACGCCATCTAAACCCTTGTTCTGCAACAACCTCCAGGGCTCTACTATCTACTGTGTAAGTCCTGCCTTGGTTTGGCATACCAAACAATAAAGGGCCTGTCCCACGGGCGTCATTTGCGCGTCACGCAGGTGGCGAGCGAGGATTTTAAGAATCCCAACATACTGAGACGCCGCGCTCCCGCACATCACTGCCTACGCCACCACGCCCCATGCGCGCGTAAAGCACGTGCGTCGTGCATATGTCGCGTAAATGATGCGCAAATGACGCCCAAGTGGGACAGGCCCTTAACACCTCACACATGTCAGAGTTAAATTCCATTAGCCATTTCTCTTGGCATACCTTACCAACAGCCCAGATCTGATCATAAACTTAAATAAATCTTCCTCACTGTCCTCTATACCACCCATTTTGCTCTCAAATTAATGAAGGGCTAGTACACATGAATGAGTCATGATAGGAGTTGACTCGATTGGCCAAAAGTCCCATTTTCATGCTGCATCACTCGATGACTGTCACTGTATCTATCCAATTTCCATTGGGAAATTATTATTGTAAACTCAATAATCTTGTCGATGAATGTTTAACAGCTTGATAAATAAATAATTTTCAATTTGCTGGGAAGCTAGCCTTATAAACACATTTAAAAATCCCTTCAAATTTAACATCATCTTAAAGAGGACATGCATTGTGCTCCATTGCTAACTGATATTTGTATCAAATAAAATTGAAGTAAAAGTTTCTTAATTGAAGTAAAGGTTTTACTTTTAGAAAAACAATGTCTTTCAACATTTTATTACGTATAGGAAAAAAAGTAGTGAAGGGAGGATTAAGTGGTTCCCAGACTGATATCATCAGCAGACAATTTAAAAAGTGCTGATACTGTGCATTCATAGATATTTCGATACAGACGTTGCTGCTGACATTTAAGATACTTTGCAATGTACAGAAACAATGCATATGCTGTTAGTTTCAACTAATGTACTCTGTGATCTTAAATGCAGTTGACTGTTGAGTAGTGGTTTTCCCAAGTCACATAAGCCTGGATGATAATTTCTATAAATTCCAAGACCGCAGCACATTAAAGTGGTTCGAAAGGACAGACTAGACAGGAAAAGAGGTGAAATTGTTCCATATTTCAGGAAGGCAGTAAAGTAAAATGAATTAATACCACAATGTATGAGTATATGCACTTTTAAAGTGGAGATTGACAGGTTCTTGATTGGTAATGGTGACAAAGGTTACGGGGAGAAGGCAGGCGGATGGGGATGAGAGGGGAAGATAGATCAGCCATGATTGAATGGTGGATTAGACTCAATTGGCCAAATGGTCTAACACTGCTTCTATGACATGAATATATTCTGTATGGGATACAGAAGCCTGGAATCCCACACCACCATATGAAGGAAGGGCTAATTTCCTACAATCAGCAGTTTCTTGAACCAATCTCTGCAACCCTAATCCTACTTTGGAAAAGGAACATCACAGACTAACTTGCACTACCCTAGACCTGCTTTCTAATTTTAATTTGCACTGTCTTTTTTCCTTTTCACTGGAAGAATTTATGTGTAATTTATGCATAATTATTGTTTTTTATGTGTTGTCTGGGCCTATGTAGTTGTGATGTTGCTGTAAACAAGATTTTCAATGCATCTGAGGCAGTACAGTGGTGCAGCGGTAGAGCTGCTGCCTTACAGCACCAGAGACCTGGGTTCAAACCTGACTATGGATGCTGTCTGTATGGAGTTTGTACGCTTGCCCTGTGATTGGGTGGGTTTTCTCCAGGTGCTCCAGTTTCCTCCCACACTGCAAAGACGTGCAGGTTTGCAGGTGAATTAGATTCTGTAAATTGTAAATTATCCCTAGTGTGTAGGATAGTGCTAGTGTATAGGGTGATCGCTGGTCGGCACGGACTTGGTGGGCCAAAGGGTCTGTTTCCATGCTGTATTTCCAAAAAGTCTAAAGTCTGTACCTGATCGCAATTATGCATTTGACAATAAACTTGACATTTCTTTGTAAAAGCATCAAGTCAAGTGAAGTCGAGTATATTTTCATGTGCATAATTTGAGATTTCACTGTTCTTTGAGATAATGCATATGCTAGGTATGTTACAAAACTTACCTTCAGCGGCGCTGCAGTTCTGCCACTGGCCGTGTGCGCGACTTTGGCGCCTTTGAGGGGGGAGGTGGGATTAAAATGCCGTTTTCTCCTGCTTGTCCGAGATATATTTTCTCGGGCTACTACCTAATGCTGAATAATCGTTCCGACTGCCGTTCTCGGAAAAATATTTAAACCGCGGGACAATATCAGCGCTGGAGTAAAATAAAAAGCTACTTCTAACGCCGTCAACACAGGCAATGGAACGGATCTCACGTACGGGACAAAACATAAGGTAAGTCGTATATTTTACATATAAACTTGCTTCTTAGGATTACTTTAATCAAAATTTCATCAGCGAAAATGTGATTATGTAAGTATACGAACCGGCAGTGTTTTTCCTGCCGATATGGGGTTTAAATTCACCACAACCGCAACGTTCCAAACGATCGCATTCCACAAAAACCCACTCGCAAGATGATTAAAATGGCCATTAATTTACAGGAATTAAACACTAAATTCCTTCCATTTGGCCTATAAATTCATGACAATGAGATTTAAAAATCATGTTATATTGTGAATTCTTGTGTGAGTGTTATTTGGACACTTAGGCTATTTAAAAATGTTAACCTTTTCTTAAGAAATGGATAGATGTTTAGATCTAGTAATTGAATTTTGTAATTAGCTATAATTAGGTAACTAATTAATTATATGCTTTAATTTCAGGTCATCCAAGTAAAGATTGTTTCATATTTGTTTCAGAATGCTTCAATCTATAATAACTGAAAATATCATTCAGTTCTCTTAATTTTTAAAAATGTTATGGGCTTTTGACTGTCCTCGATCACAGCTTTTGAGTTAAGTCAATGGAAAAGCAATAGGGAACAAGATGCTAATTTCAGAGTATGTAAATGGACACAACTTTTTTTAATACTGAAGATATGAAAGTGAATTAGGTGTCAAATTAAACTTTTTTTTATGCTTTATCTGATAGGATAAATTGCAGACTTGATTTTTTAAATCTCAAAATTTTGTAACATTGCTACATATGCATATCATAATTATCTGTGTTTGTCGTGTGTTACTTGTAAATTTTCATTCAACCTGAATGAAAACATACAAGCAACACACAACAATGAAGATAACTTCCATACACTAGTGGAAAGACATTCCAGGTGGTTTATTACGGGTTAAATTAATGCCATAATGGACAGAATTGACAGTAAAATGACTAGTATTCAAAGTGTGCAGCACGGTGGCGCAGCAGTAGAGTTGCTGCCTTACAGTGCTTACAGCGCCGGTAACCCTGGCTCTATCCCGACTATGGGTGCTGTCTGAACGGAGTTTGTATGTTCTCCCCGTGACCGGGTGGGTTTTCTCCGAGACCTTTGGTTTCCTCCCACACTCCAAAGACGTACAGGTTTGTTGGTTAATTGGCTTGGTATAAATGTAAATTGTCCCTAGTGTGTGTAGGATAGTGTTAATGTGTGGGGATCGCTGGTCGGTGCGAACTCAGTGTGAACTCTGAACTAAACTAAACTATTGAAGTGAGGAAAACTGGAATACTTTTCAAGTGCATGCCAAATGGAAGAACTGTGACTAATGGATTAATAAAACAATGAAATGGATTAGTAAGAGTAGCAAGACAATGAAACGTGAAAGAGAGACATAGAGTCGCCAAGTCACAACACAGCAACAGGCCCTTCGAACCACCATGTCTATGTTGACAATCAAGTACCTATCAATATTAATCTTATTTGCCAGCACTTGACCTGTAGCCAACTCTGCCTTATCAACATAAATAGTGCTCATCCACATTCTTCTTAAATGTTGTAAGAGTATAAGCCTCCAGCACCATCACAGGCAGTGCATTCCAACCACCCTCTGGGTGAAGAACCTTTCCTCAGATGCCCTCTAAACCTCATACACCTCACCTTAACCTGTGTTAACTGGCACCACTTTCCACCCTATATGTGTCTCTTGCAGATTTTAAGATCTCACCCACATCCTCTGGCACCATGCACAGATTGATCTTTGCGTCTCTCCCCGACCCCACTCTTTCCCTAGTTACCTTTTTGATTTCAGTATACATATCAAATCCCTAGATATATTCCTTACTATCTCTTCTTTGGCTTCCTACTTTATTTTGTTAAGTATTCCCACACACTGTGCTCTTGAAGAGCTTCTCCCATTTTTTTCTGATCTGAACCTGCCGCATGCTTTCTTTATCAAACTATCATAGAAACCAAGCGCCCTTCCATTGACTCCATCTGCAATTCACACTGCACCACCAGCATAATCAAGGACGAGTCTCACCCTAGTCACTCCCTCTTCTCCCTTCTCCTTTCAGGCATGAGGTACAGAAGCATAACTCTAGATTCAGATTTAGTCGGACATTACTGACTTTATCCTCCACTATCGTTATTCCCTTATCATGTGTCTATACCCTGTGAAAGGCTCGATTGTAATCATATATTGTCTTTCTGCTGACTGGTTAGCACGCAACAAAAGCTTTTCACTGTACCTCGGTACACGTGACAATAAACTAAACTAAACTAAACCATACAAATTATATTGGCCCTAAACTCTCATTACTACACTGGTAAAAATCTCCCACTTGCTGGATGTAGATTGACCTGCAGGTAGCTGCTCCTGTCGTATTCGCCAACTCCTGTCTAATGCAACTGAAATTGGCCTTCCTCCAATTCAAATACTTAATTCCAAACCACACTACTCCCATTCCATCATTACTTTGAAACGTATGATCACTATCCCCAAAATGCTTGCCCACTGACATTTAATTTACTTTTCCGTCTTCGTTAGGTCTAGCAATGCTCAACCCCAGAAAAATATCGATGAACTGGCATAAAAAGCCCAACCCATCTCATCCTTTCACACAATGGCAATCCTATTTGGGGAGTTTTAAATTGTTTCCTAAAGCCACCCTATTTTACTTTCACCTCTCAGCGATTTGCCTATGCATCTGCTGTAGGAAGGAACTGCAGATGTTGGTTTAAACGGAAGATAGACAAAAAATGCTGTAGTAACTCAGCGGGGCAGGCAGCATCTCTGGATAGAAGGAATGGGTGATGTTTCGAGTCAGTCTGAAGAAGGGTCTCGACCTGAATGTCACCCATTCCTTCCCTCCAGAGATAATAATAAACTTTATCTCAGACTCAAGGTCCAGACAAGGGGCAACATTACATTAAAAAATGCATTGCATATTAAATATCATAAAATACATATAAAATCTTAGTATATCACATAAAAACATCATAAATTATATATTTTTTTAAAACACAATACATGTTAAAAATCCAGATTAAATGAATGATCAATGTCCTACAACGAGACAACGATACCAGTGTCTCCACAGCTGGGATTCGTAGCGTGTAGTGCTAACCCTTATGTTTCACAAGGCCACAATAATCACATTTTTAGAGTCATTTATCCTGCAAATGAATTTATACATGTGATGTCTTAGGATAATAATAATAATAATAAATGTTATTTAATGGGCGCCTTTCAGACATCTCAAGGACACCTTACATAGTAATCGGAATAAAAACATATAATCGGAATAGAACAGGTAAAAAAGACATCACAGAGACACAAATTAAAAACAGAATTCAATCCAAAAACAGAAAATCAAAAACACAGTGTGAAGAGAGAGCAGCGGCAGCCAAAGCGCGCCAGCGTCCACTCTCTCTTCACGGCAGGATAGCTTCTAAAGTACTGACTCCTGCAGCCACAAACATATTACTGGCACTACATCACCTAGGTTTCCTTAGCAGTGTTCTCATGGCATCGTTATATGCCACCTTTAGTCTCTGCATACTTGTCTTTCCATAGTTCGACCACAGGTGCGCAGTGCAGAGTGGTGTGCAGTATGCTCTAAATAGCGACATCTTCACCACATCTGCACACGCACCAAATTTACGCAAGAGAATGTTCGCCTGTATATACAGCATGCGTCGTTGCCTATAAATATCCTCATCATCTGTCATTTGTTCTGTAATAATATGCCATAGATATTTTACCTTATTACAGACACTAAGATTATTGTCAGACAATTTAAAATCAGGAAATTTTAGACATTTATCCTCTTTGGTTCTACAGATCATAACAGCACTCTTACTAGCATTATATTTAATGTCATGTTCCACACCATACACAGAACATATAGTAAGGAGCTGCTGGAGACCAGCGCTAGATGGACTAAAGACCACAAGATCATCTGCATACATAATATGGTTTCACTAAAATATAACCAATCACGCACCCAGTGTTACAGGCTTTCAATTGTTTAGACAGATCATCAATATATAGATTTTACTTCGGAGTCATGTGAGTGACTACGTGAAGAAGAACCCGTCCAGCACGCATGCGCGACATGAGCGTTCATGCAGTGCAACAGCGACGAACGGGAGTACAGGCGCTCCCGCTACAAGCTTAAAAAGACGGACCGTCAGGTAAGTACTTACTCTGAGGTCGTTATTGGAAAACTTTGTTCTGCTTTGTGCTCTCCAGATTGAGAAAAAACTGGAAAAAATTAGCAAAGCACGACAAGGAAAAAAGACCGCCCCCCATTCGACTCCAACAGAACAGGAGCGTTCCATCAGTGGGGGGCGAGAGGCGGCACCTGGACCGCACACGCCGCGGTCCACAATCATTGATACCGAGCCGAGCCCAGTACCGCTAGCGCAGCCTGACCAACAGCAGCGGACTGGAGGCAAATCAAAACAGAAAACTAACCAGCCGGTAATCTCTGATGACTCCGACCAGGAAGACTCTCCGCCCGAGAGCGGCAGAGGTAGCCGCCTGAGCCGCTTGGAAAGGCTTATGGAGCAAATGCTCCAGCGAGACTTGCTTCGGGAGCTGGAGCAGTCTCGCCAAGGGAGTTCAGGCACTCCCCCAGTGCCTTACAATGCACTGCCCATCGCTTCCCCTTCAACCGAGGGCAGCGTTGGTGACCAGGACTGGGCTGGTCAGGAACAGAGGTCACTGGCCGAAGATGTCGGGAGAACGCACGGGGTACAGGACCAGGAAGAGCTGCTGGGTGTGGTGAATCGCTACGTGGCTACACCACGAGCAGGGCGGCCGTTGCAGCCAAAACTGGCGGCCAGCATTGACTACCTGTCCTTCAAACCCCTACAAGAACAAGTAGTCAATGAGGCACTAGAACTATATTCGCCTCCGGAGAACTGCATTTCGCTCAACTTACCGGCCGTCAACAGCCAAATCTGGGGGTACGTTGGGCAGAGTATCCGAAACCAGGAACTAAAATTGCAGCGTATCCTCAAGCTCCTGACGTTAGCTATAGCATCCTATGCTCGTTCCGTGGATGGGGTGGACATGACCACCAACCAGCAAGACACTCTAGCTCTGCTGTGTAACACCCAATACAAAATAAACAACCTCCGTAAGGAGATAATAAGACCTGCCCTCAACCCCAAATTTGCAGGACTGTGCAAAACACCGGCCTCAGAGCCACAGATCCTGCTATTTGGTAAGGACTTGTCAAAACAAGTAAAAGACCTAGAGGAAGAGTCCAAAGCATTCGGCCTCATGAGGGCAGGCCCCGGAACGAGCAGACCCACACAACCCAGACGGCAGTACCCCACCGCGGCCACCAGTCGACGTCAAACCCATGGGACTGGTGAAAGCTCGTGGGCCGCATACCATCCCCAAAAGCCTTTTTTAGGCCAGGGCCCAGAGCGGACCCCATGGAAAATGCACCACCCCCAACCAGCAGTACATCCAGCAGCACAACGACGGATGAAGAAACCGAAGAAAGGCGCACACCCATAACTATGGAGGTAGGTGGGTCTGGTTCCTACCAGCATATGAAAAGTGGGGGAACTGTACTAACAGGGGGGAGATTACACCTGTTCATGGAAGCATGGAGGTCTATCACGAATGATAGTTATATACTTAACAGTATTCGTGGATACAAAATAGAATTCATTCAAGAAAACATGCCACCAGTTCAGCATGCACCCCAAAGGGTCTTTATCCTCTCAGTCAAAGAAAAACTAGAGGGTCAAGCAGAACTGGTGAGGTTACTCACAAAAGGTATCATTGAGAAATCCAAACATGAACCTTTGGAATTTGTCTCAAATATATTACCAAAAACAAAAAAGATGGTGGATGTCGCATCATCATTGACTTAACCTCACTAAATACCTTTGTTAAGTATATACATTTCAAAATGGAAACATTTGTAACTGCCAAACAACTGATTTCCAAAAGACACTTTATGGCAAGCATCGATATAAAAGATGCCTACTATTCAGTACCCATTCAAAAGGATCATTGCAGATACCTGAAATTTACCTGGATGGGGCAACGATGGCAGTTTAAAGTGTTGCCTAATGAGTTAACATCAGCCCCAAGACTATTTACCAAGATATTAAAACCAGCCTTGGCAACATTAAGAAAACAGAGACATATTGTCATGGCATATCTTGATGATATTCTAATAGTAGGCAAAACCATGGAATTGGCTAAATCAGCTGTATTAGCTACCAAACAATTGTTTGAAACCCTGGGATTTGTCTTACATCCAGATAAATCTAAGTTGACGCCATCCACAACTATGGACTATCTGGGATTCACAATTAACTCAGTCCACATATCTGTAACATTGCCAAAAGATAAAGCAGCAGAATTGGCACAGACGTGTAACAATTTAATGGTTAGCGATCGACCAACCATCCGACAAGTGGCAAGAGTAATTGGCAAAATAGTAGCAGCATTTCCAGCTACACAATTTGGACCTCTGCATTATCAAAACGTACAAAGGGCAAAAGTGCAGGCGTTAAAACGACATGCAGGTCACTTTGACCGAACCATGAAATTACCCATTGAAGCAATATCAGAGTTACAATGGTGGATAGAGAACATTTGGCATAGTTCCAGCCCTATCATCATCAATAACCCAACGTTAACTAAACAAACAGATGCCAGTGCTCAAGGCTGGGGAGCAACTAATAGCATATTCAGCACAGGTGGTAGATGGACTAACCTAGAATCTACAGACACTGGGCATAAATTATTTGGAAATGTTTATATTAATAGTTTTTTATTGGAGGGAATTTTTTTTTTTTTAAATCACAGTACATCTGACGTATGGCATTACATTTTCCTCCATTTTGTTTTTTATAAATAATAATAATACTAATATAAACAAAATATCCCTAACCCACCCTCCCTAAACACCCCTTGGCAGTTTATTTTTTCACAATCCAAATATATCACAAAATCAAATTCACTTTTTAACAATAATAAAGTAACAAAGCAGAATAAAGGCGGATCCCCACTTACTGTCAAGTGCCCTCAGTCAATAGGTAGTTCCTTTAGACCCTCAAAGTATGATAAAAAAAAGGTTCCCATTTCAAATAAAACTTTTTCACAGACCCCCTCAATGTGAATTTAATCTTTTCTAGCCTTAAAAAAAACATGACGTCTTCCAGCCAAGCAGCGGCAGAAGGAGGAGTGGTAGATTTCCAGACCAGCAAGATTCTCCTACGGGCCAAAAGTGATGTAAATGTAATGATATCAGACTGGGTTGTATTTAAACCCAAGGTTTTATCTGTTACACCAAATACAGCTACAAGCGGGCAAGGTCTCACTGTCATCCCAAGGACTTCACTGATGGTTTTAAAAACCACTGCTCAGTAGTTAACAAGTTTGGGGCAAGACCAGAATGCATGAGCTAGATTGGCTGGAGAGAATGAGCACCTGTCACAGCCAGCGTCCGTCCCCGGATATATGTTAGCAAGCCTGGCTTTGCTTAAATGAACCCTGTGCAAAACTTTAAATTGTATGAGCCCCAATCTAGCACATGATGACGAGGAGTGGACTTTTCTCAGCGCTTCTGTCCAGCATTCCTCAGACAGATCCATACCAAGGTCATCCTCCCACCTAGCTTTAACTTTGTTCAGGTTTTGATCTCCTAAATACATCAATTGAGAATATACTGCAGAGATCAGTCCTTTATTTGCAAAGGTAAGAGTGAGTTTATCCAACACTGTGACAGGAGGGAGATCAGGAAAAGAAGGACATTTTTTCATGACAAAGTGGCAGACCTGAAGATATTTAAAGAAATGATTATGTGGGAGGCCATGTTTTTTGTGTAGGTTGTCGAAACTATCAAATATGTTGTTAGTGTATAAATCCTTAATGCACATAAGACCATTCAAACCCCACTGTCGAAAGGTTGAGTCAAGTGTAGAGGGGGGGAATAAATGGTTACTATGAATGGGACCCAGAACTGAAGCTGATGTAAGCTTATAATGGCAACGAAATTGGTTAAAATTTTTGATGGTGGATAGTACGACAGGGTTGGATGTAAATCTAGAGGGTTTCAATGGCAGGGAGGAATATACTAAAGCTGGGAGAGACGAGGAGTAACAGGATTGTGATTCAAGCAGACACCAGTCTGTATCTGGTCGGTGGAGCCAGAATAATATCTTTTGGATATTGGATGCCCAGTAATAATTAATAAAGCTAGGAAGGCCCAGTCCACCTACTTCACGACCTCTTTGGAGAGTGCACTTATTGACCCTTGGAACCTTGTTACCCCATATAAAGGAGGTTATAGATTGGTTAACTGAGTTAAAAAATGACTTGGGTAGGAAAACCGGCAAACATTGGAACAAGTAAAGAAATCTGGGAAGTACAGTCATCTTCACTGACTGCACTCTCCCAGCCATAGTGAGTGGCAGACTACGCCATCTCTCAAAGTCAGCCTTCATTTGGCTAACTTGAGGCATGTAGTTAGCTGCAAACAGGGATGTGAAAAAGTGGGTGATGTGTATTCCTAAATATACAAAACCTTCTTGAGATATGGGAAAGGGCAGGGTTTCCTGTTGTATCTGTAGGGCTAGGTTGATGGGAAAGCATTTGCTTTTTTGGAGGTTTAGTTTATAGCCGGAAAAAGTCCCAAACTGATCCAACAAGGACACAATTGCAGGACCACTGGCTGTAGGGTCACTCACATAAAGAAGAAGGTCGTCGGCATATAGAGACACACGATGTTCCCTGCTTCCTCTCCTAATGCCCTGGAATAATGTGGTTGACCTAAGTGTAATAGAGAGGGGCTCAATTGCAATCGCAAAAAGAAGCGGAGACAATGGGCAGCCTTGACGAGTGCCACGTGTTAATTGAAAATAATCAGATCGCAAATAATTTGTCTGTACACATGCTAAGGGTGAATGATATAATAGCTTAACCCAGGCTACAAATTTTTTGCCAATTCCAAATCTCTCCAAGACTCTGAACAAATATGACCACTCCACTCGATCGAATGCCTTCTCCGCGTCCAAAGAGATAACAGCCTCTGGGTGAGGAGAAGCACTGGGCGAATAGACCACTCTGGCCAATCGGCGGATATTAGAAAAGGAATGACGATTTTTAATGAAACCTGTTTGATCTTCTGAATTTGTCTCAAATATATTTACCAAAAACAAAAAAGATGGTGGATGTCGCATCATCATTGACTTAACCTCACTAAATACCTTTGTTAAGTATATACATTTCAAAATGGAAACATTTGTAACTGCCAAACAACTGATTTCCAAAAGATACTTTATGGCAAGCATCGATATAAAAGATGGCTACTATTCAGCACCCATTCAAAAGGATCATTGCAGATACCTGAAATTTACCTGGATGGGGCAACGATGGCAGTTTAAAGTGTTGCCTAATGAGTTAACATCAGCCCCAAGACTATTTACCAAGATATTAAAACCAGCCTTGGCAACATTAAGAAAACAGAGACATATTGTCATGGCATATCTTGATGATATTCTAATAGTAGGCAAAACCATGGAATTGGCTAAATCAGCTGTATTAGCTACCAAACAATTCTTTGAAACCCTGGGATTTGTCTTGCATCCAGATAAATCTAAGTTGACAACTATGGATTATCTGGGATTCACAATTAACTCAGTCCACATGTCTGTAACATTGCCAAAAGATAAAGCAGCAGAATTGGCACAAACGTGTAACAATTTAATGGTTAGCGATCGACCAACCATCCGACAAGTGGCAAGAGTAATTGGCAAAATAGTAGCAGCATTTCCAGCTACACAATTTGGACCTCTGCATTATCAAAACTTACAAAGGGCCAAAGGGCCAAAGGG
This sequence comes from Amblyraja radiata, assembly GCF_010909765.2. Lineage (NCBI taxonomy): Eukaryota > Metazoa > Chordata > Chondrichthyes > Rajiformes > Rajidae > Amblyraja > Amblyraja radiata. The sequence continues at coordinate 17,806,125 of NC_045963.1, forward strand.
CAGGCGTTAAAACGACATGCAGGTCACTTTGACCGAACCATGAAATTACACATTGAAGCAATATCAGAGTTACAATGGTGGATAGAGAACATTTGGTATAGTTCCAGCCCTATCATCATCAATAATCCAACGTTAACTAAACAAACAGATGCCAGTGCTCAAGGCTGGGGAGCAACTAATAGCATATTCAGCACAGGCGGTAGATGGACTAACCTAGAATCTACAGACACTGGGCATAAATTATTTAGAAATGTTGGGTGCGTTTTATGGTTTAAAAGCATATTCTACGAATATGCACCACTTGCATGTTCGTTTACAGATTGATAATACCACGGTGGTGGCCTATGTTAACCATATGGGCGGAATAAATTCGATATCATGTGACAATTTGGTCAACACAATCTGGCAATGGTGTGTCGATAGACATATTTGGCTATCAGCAACTTACCTACCAGGTAAGCTAAATACAGTGGCAGACACCAGGTCACGCAGATTCAATGATAACACCGAATGGATGTTAAATCCCAAAGCATTTGCTAAAATTACAAAGCAATATGGCACACCAGATATAGATCTCTTTGCATCCAGACTAAATCACCAGGTACCAATGTATGTCGCTTGGGAACCAGACCCTGAGGCAGCAGCGATAGATGCATTCGCGCTGGACTGGGGAAAATATTTCTTTTATGCCTTTCCCCCCTTCTGCCTCATCAGTCGGGTACTACGCAAAATACAGATGGACTCTGCTTCAGGTATTTTGATAGTACCCGACTGGCCTACACAGCCATGGTTCCCAGTGGTCCGCGACATGGTCATCGAAACCTCAATGACCTTTCCCAGTAGCCCAGACCTATTGACTCACCCGGTATCAGGCATAAGCCATCCATGCCATGATAAAATTAAACTACTGGGTTGCAGATTATGAAAAGACCACTGCTGGGCCTGGGATTGTCTGACAGGACCATCAACACGATGACAGCGTCCCACCGTATGTCCACCAGAAAACGATACTTATCGAGCATCAGGAAGTGGGAAAGATACTGCTCGAATACTGGAACTACATACTCATCTACAACCATAACCAATGTACTGGAGTTCCTGGCAGGCCTTCACCATAATGAAGGACTGAGCTACAGCGCCATCAATACTGCCAGAAGTGCTCTGCCAGCCTACTTAAAACAGGCACCAGGACAACAGGCCATAGGGTCTCACCCACTGGTGATCAAACTCATGAGAGGTATATTCAACTCCAACCCCCCTAGACCTAGGTACACCCAAATCTGGGATGTCAGTGTGGTCCTGACATACCTAAGGGGATGGTCACCAGCCAGGTCACTCACCCTGGAACAGCTAACCATGAAGATGGTCATGCTGATGGCACTAGTCTCAGCACAGACAGTCCAGTCCCTCCACTTACTGCGACTGGACAACATGGTTATAACACCAGACTGTGTCTCATTCACCATTCAGGAGCTGGTAAAGCAGAACAGGCCAGGAACTTCAGGCCTAGTTATGGATTTCCGGGCATACCCACCTGAACCATGGTTATGTGTCATGACTCACTTACTAAATTACATCAACACAACAAGAGATCCCCGAGGGAGAGAAAAAGCCTTATGGGTCAGCCACAAGAAACCTCATGGTCGGGTGTCGAGCCAAACTATCTCAAGATGGCTCAAGCAGATACTGGGAGCTGCTGGAGTAAATACTGACGTATATACATCTCACTCCACCAGGGCAGCATCCACATCGGTGGCTAAGAGGATGGACGTGCCAATGGACCACATCCTGGCTACACCGGGGTGGTCCATGGAGAAAATGTTCCAAACGTTCTACAATAAGCCGCTAGCAGAACCTGTATTGTTTGCAGAAAGAGTTTTAGAATCTGCAAATATATAATTTAAGCCCGGGGCAGCATTTTATTTTTGTTATTGTTTAATAAATACAATTATTGTTTTACAAACAGATTCATGGTTGATTACGATAACATACTTCCTCCCTTGAATGACTTCGGCAGCGAGTGAAGTATGAACTGTTACACGGTTTGAAATCACAGAGCTTTAAAATCTTCACGTAGTCACTCACGTGACTCCGAAGTAAAATAGTAAGATTAAACGAGAACTTACCAGTTTGAAGTTTGATCTGTATTTTATGAGGAGTTACGATGAGGGATTACGTGCCCTCCGCTCCCACCCTCAATTATAGAGATCATCTGGTATCTTAGTTCTCCTTTTCTTTACTATGTTTATTTCAATTATTGTGTTTTCCTGTGATTCCACACCGCTGCTTTGAAGTATGTCGCGCATGCGTGCTGGACGGGTTCTTCTTCACGTAATCCCTCATCGTAACTCCTCATAAAATACAGATCAAACTTCAAACTGGTAAGTTCTCGTTTAATCTTACTATTTTACTTCGGAGTCACGTGAGTGACTACGTGAAGAACCCGCCAGGACGCATGCGTGTCATATCGCTTCACGCATTGCGAAGCGACAGGCGGGGGGGAGCGTTCCACCGCAGCGGTAATTTTGAAACCGAGACCGCAGGTAAGTTAATTACTCTGCGGTCGTATTTTGTTTCCTGCGCTGTTTTTTACAGGGGGAAACTGGACAAAAATAGAGTCCACAAGGGCTGCGTCTAAAGCTGGCTGGGGAGGACCGCGGAGTTGCGGGCAGCCAGCAGCAGCTGAAGGCACCAGCATCCCCTTGAGTGGGATCAGCTGTGCCCGACTTAGCACCCGCGCCGGCCAGATCAACACCATGGCCGGGCGGGAAGACTACACAGAACAGAGCTGTTGACTCTGACAAGTCAAAATGGCAAGCGGGGGGGGGGGGGGGGGGGGGGAGCATTCCCCTGCAGCGGAAAGTTAAAAAAAAACCAAGACCGACAGGTAAGGGAATTACTGCGGTCGTGTTTTGTTTCCCGTGTCTGTTTCTTACAGGGGGAAACTATGGACAAGAGTCCACAAAGACTGCACTGGCTGGGAAAAACCGCGGAGTTGCGGGCAGCCAGCAGCAGCCAAAGGCACCAGATCACCGTGAGTGGGATCAGCTGTGCCCGACTTGGCACCCGCGCCAGCCAGATCAACACCACGGCCGGGCGGGAAGGCTATACGGAACAGAGCCGTTGACTCTGACAAGTCGGACTGCAAGAAATGCCGCGGGGACCAGTGTTGCTGGGGCCAAATGGAGCGGCTTATGGAGCAGATGCTCCAATGTGACAGACTCCGGGAGATGGAGTCTAGTCACCATGGGTTATACAAAACACCCACAGCAGCACCTTACGTAGGGCTGCACAGTGCATCTCCCTCGTCAGAGGGGAGTACTGGGGGTCAATTCTGGCTGACCCTGAAGAGGGGTTTGCTGAACAAACAACAAGTGTGCAGGGGGTGAAGGAAGGAGAAAGAAGGAGCTCGATGAGAGGACCTCCTACACTCAAAAACAGCACCCTCATGCACCCACCAGCAGAGCAAGACAATCAGAAGCTGGTGAAAGCTCAAAGGCCGGACATACAGGACAGCGGTCTTTTTTAGGCCATGGCCCAGACCGGTCTTCGTGGAAAATGCGCAAACCCCAAACCCAGACACCGGCCCCTCAACCTCCTCGAAGACTACACAGGAAGGAGTAAACTTTCCACTGGTAACCATGGAGGTAGGTGGGTCTGGCCCCTTACACATTATAGGAAGTGTGGATAATACACATATCGGTGGAGATTACACTTTGGGAGGCATGGAGTGCATTAACAACAGACACTTATATCCTAAACAGTATCCAGGGATATACCATTGAATTTGTGCACAAAAATAGCCCCAGTTCAGCATGTACCGAACCGAACGTTCGTACTTTCACGAAAATAAAAATTGGAAGCACATGCTGAACTGGTGAGACTCCACGCTAAGGGGGTTATTGAAAAAAGATGGTGGTTGTCGCATCATCATAAATTTGAACAAATGGAATACATTTGTGCAGTATATTCATTTTAAAATGGAAACCTTTGTTACTGCCAAACAATTGATTTGCACAGGCTACTTCATGGCCAGCATCGACCTAAAAGATGCTTACTATTCAGTGCCTATACGGACTGATCACAGACGTTATTTAAAATTCAACTGGATGGGGCAGCTTTGGCAGTATAGAGTTCTACCAAATGGATTAACATCAGCCCAGGCTGTTTACACAAATTTTGAAGCCAGCCCTAGCGTTTCTTCCGAAACAAAAACATATAATCATGGCCTATCTAGATGGCATATTGATTGTGGGCTAAACTTTGGAATTAGCCAAACTAGCTGTATCAGCCACCAAACAATTGTTGAGAAACTGGGGTTTATCATCCATCCAGTTAAATCTAAACTAACGCCTTCCACCATAATGGATTATTTGGGGTTCACTATTGACTCAGTTCACATGTCGGTGACTTTACCAAAGGACAAGGCTACAGTCTTAACTAAGGCCTGCAACAACCTCATTGACATCAGTGAACCATCTATCAGATTTGTCGCAAGGGTGATTGGCAAAGAAGTGGCTGCTTTTTCAGCCACACAATTTGGACCTTTGTATTATCAAAATTTACAAAGGGCAAAAATACAAGCACTCAAAATTAATGCTGGTCATTTCGACAGACCAATAAAGCTACCAATCAAAGCAATTATGGAATTAAAATGGTGGAGGGATAACATTCGGCATTGTTCCATCCCTATCATTATCAGCAACCCCTCAGTGGTGCTACAAACTGATGCCAGTGCACTTGGTTGGGGTGCTACCAATTCCATCTCCAGCTGTGGAGGTAGGTGGAATGCACAGGAGGCATCATTACTACAGACACTTGGCATAAACTACCTTGAAATGTTGGGTGAGTTCTATGGCCTAAAGTCATACTGATCTGGAATATATCACCAGCATGTTAGACTACAGATTGACAATACCACCGTGGTGGCATATATTAACCATATTGGTGGAATCAAATTGACATCATGTGACAATCCGGCTAATACAATTTGGCAATGGTGTATCCAGAGAAATATTTGGATATCAGCTACTTACCTACCAGGTAACCTAAATTCAGTGGCATTCACCAGGTCACACAAATTCAATGAAAACATCGAATGGATGTTGGATATAAAAGTATTTGCTGATATTGTAGCACGGTATGGAATACCAGATATCGAACTATTTGCATCTAGACTCAATCACCAGTTACCAAACTATGTTTCTTGGGAACCAGACCCTGGGGCATCAGCGATAGATGCTTTCTCGCTGCATTGGGGGAAATTGTTTTTTCTATGCATTCCCTCCTTTCTGCCTCATCAGTCGGGTATTACGCAAAATACAACAAGACTCGGCGTCTGGTATTTTGGTAGTGCCCGATTGGCCTAATCAACCATGGTTCCCTGTGATACTCGACATGGTCTTAGAACCATGTATCACCATCCTGAAATGACCAGATTTGTTGGTTCATCCCGTAACTGGGGATAGCCATCCATGTCATAATACGACAAACTTATTAATTTGTAGAGTTTAAAGAAACCTCTACTGGAACTGGGACTGACGGACCGAACATTGAACATTATCTCAGCGGCTCACAGGCAGTCCCCCAAGAACCAGGTACTCTCAAATATGGGATGTGAGTATTGTCCTAACATTGCTAAGGAACTGGTCTCCAGCAACAGCTCTGTCCCTGCAAAAACTGACGCATAAAACAGTCATGCTGATGGCTTTGGTCACAGTACAAAGGGTACAGTCTTTACATAAGTTAAGGCTGGACAATATGACTTCTTCAACAAGAAATATACCTTTTCATATTCACAAATTAGTCAAACAGAACAGACCGGGACCATCAGGCCTCAAAATAGAATTTAGGGCTTACCCTATAGATGATCGTCTCTGTATAATAAGACATTTATTGTTATATATGGAGAACACCAAAAACATCAGAGGCTATGAGATGGCACTACTAATCAGCCACAAGCAACCCCACAAAAAAGTGTTGGTTCAAACTTTTCCAGGTGGCTGAAACAGGTTTTAACAACAGCTGGAGTGGATACTAACATATTCAAATCTCATTCCACCAGGGCTGCAGCTACATCGGCAGCTATGGAGTTGAACGTACCGATGGACCAAATCCTGGAGTACAGCAGGATGGTCAAGGGAAAAAACGTTCCAACAATTCTACCATAAACCAGTGGTTAAACCTGGAACTTTTGCAGAATCAATTTTAAGTTCTGTAATATGATTTCACCCCATGAAATAGGGGCTATAATTTGTTGTTAATAACTTTATCATGGATTTCAATGTCGGATTCATGTTTAAACATGTTAACACAATTCCTCCCTTAGTCAATTAAGGCAGATGTGATGCATGGACTCGTTTCCACGGCATGAAATCACAGAGCTTTGAAATCTTCACGTAGTCACTCACATGACTCCGAAGTAAAATAGTAAGATTAAACGAGAACTTACCAGTTCGAAGTTTGATCATTATTTTATGAGGAGTAATGTTGAGGGATTACGTGCCCTCCGCTCCCACCTTTGATCATAAAGTTCAACTGGTATCCTCTTCTCTAATCTTACTATGTTCAGTCATTACTGTTATCTGTGATTTCACACCGCTGCTTTGAAGAATGACACGCATGCGTCCTGGCGGGTTCTTCACGTAATCCCTCAACGTTACTCCTCATAAAATAATGATCAAACTTCGACCTGGTAAGTTCTCGTTTAATCTTACTATTAAAAAGGACTGGGGACAAAATTCCCCCTTGCCTAACACCATTGCTAATCCCAAATGGGGCTGAGACCCTATTGCCCCATTTTATTTGCATAGTCTGGTGGGCATACCAGTAGGCCAGAATTCTAACAATGTATTTAGGCACCCCTCTTTGACTCATATAGTGCCTGTATGAGTATAGTGCCTGTATGCCTTTGACAGATACTGCCTGTCCTGCTGAGTTACTCCAGCATTTTGCTTCTATCTTCTATGTATCTGCTCCTCTGTCTCCTGGTGTTAGGGAGCCTGTTGTGTAATCCCAGCATAGGATTGTCCCTTTTTCATCTCGAAGCTCGATCTCTTTCGGACAGTCCTTCAAGGCATCATCACTGCAGTCATGTTTTCCCTGATCAATAATGCAATGAGTTCTACTCTTTTACAGCCTCCTTCACAATTGAAAATTCTGTACCCTGGAATGTTGTAAACAACTGTACAATGTCCATGGGATAAAGTATAAGAATCCTCAAGATTATATAAAAAGTCAGTTTGCAGGGAGAAACAGGGGTAATTGTAACCAAACTACCCATTAGGGAATTATCAAAATTGAGTACAGCTTTGTATCACAGGTATATCTTCCCATGGTATAAGATGGTGAGCAGTTGATCCTATTTATTTTATGATGGTCAGGTTAGTTTAAATTTGCCCAAATGCGCGCAAGGCTAGAGAAAGCAAATGCTATGGTAAGAATGTGTAGGAAGGAAATGCAGATGCTGGTTTACACCAAAGGTAATAATAATAATAATAATAAATTTTATTTATGGGCGCCTTTCAAGAGTCTCAAGGACACCAAAAGGTAGACACAAAATGCTGGAGTAACTCAGCGGGACAGTAGGAATGGATGACGTTTCGGGTCGAGACCTTTCTTCCAGTCTGAAGGAGGCATCAACCCAAACTGTCACCCATTCCTTCTCTTCAGAGATGCTGCCTGAGCCCACTGAGTTATATTAGAGTCCAGCATATTATGTCTAGCTATGGTAAAAATTATGCCAAATACTTTGACTGCACTGAGATTAAAAAATACTTTTGGCAGCAGGAAAGGTGCATTAAATTGATAGACCAATCAATGTTTTTTTGGGCTTGCCTCCAGAGTATTCAAAAGCACACAAGGCCAAAGACTTCCAATATTATAAGTCTTACAAATGAATCCAATGAAGAGACTCTCCTTCATGTGCTCTGGCATTGCAGCTGATGCAAAGAAAGCAGATAAGTCATGCATCTGGATCACTTGCTGGAGGAGTCAAATTTGCCATCAGATTGGAGCAAGGTCACAACCAGCGTCAATGGGTGGATATTGTGATACACGTTGGGGTGCCTGAGGGCGAATAATCATCTACATTAAATATATAGCACAGAGGCCCGTAACAATGGTTGTTTCCCAGCAGATGCCATGGCCTGGGATATGCATGGCAAAAGGTCTCTTTTAACATATTGAGAAAGAGCATTTGAGCAGGAGAGATCTACAATAATGAGCTATTCATGTGTGAAGGAAAGTCAGTATTGGGTGTCACCGTGCCTATCCATAATCCCCCCCTGTACACCAATGCATCAGATGTACCATGCTCCTGAACTGTGGAGTATACATCTGGTAACATTCAATGATTGTTTTTGAATGAATTCAAATTATTGATGCAGTAAAAGATTATTCCCAGCAAACGTTCATTAAATTATTCATTCAGGTCACGCCTATCAATAATAAGAGATCTCCAACTAAACATGATTAGTAAGTGCATAAAAGGTTATGGGGAGAAGGCAGGAGAATGCGGTTGAGAGGGAAAAATAGATCAGAGTAGCCTCAATTGACTGATTGGCCTAAATCTGCTTCTATCTTATGATTTTATGGCCTTGTTATCCCAGAAATTGGACTGGGGACAACATGCTATTTAATTAACTAATTGCAGTACACTCTGCTTGCACCCGTGAGTTGGAAGCAGCAATACCAGATGATCAATCAGGTTTATTATGATTTGTATTTGTATTTGTATTTTGTATTTGTATTCAAATTTATTGTCATTGTCTCAGTTAGAGACAACGAAATGAATTTCCCTTACAGGCAGTATCATAAAAATAAAAATAAATAAATAATAATAATAAATAATAAAACATATTAAAAATAAAATAGAATTTAAAAAAAAGCACAAACACTGAAAGTCCACGACACAACATAACACAGTGGCACCAAGGTGAGGAAGGCACCATAGTCCAGCCAGCCTCCCCTCCGTTCTTCCCAGATTTTCACTCGTGGTCGAGGCCTTCCTAGCACCCGCAGTCGCCGCCCCGGGTGGCCCGATGTTCAGGCCCTCACGCCGGGCTGGTGGAATGCCGACGCCGAACCCCGACGGTGAACATCCTCCTCCTCAGCGGCCCGGACCTCCTGATCAGCCGCCTCCCGCAGCCCGAGTCCGCAGCTCCCGAGTCCGCAGGCCGAGCCGGGCAGAGTCGCAGGACCCCGCGTTGTTGATCAGCGCCGCCCGCGTTGGGAGCTCCGCAAACCGCAGCTCCATGATGTCGGTGCAGCAGGTCCAGCACTCCGGGCTCCAGACGGCGATCCCCGGTAAGGCATCGCCAGCCTCGCGATGTAACAGCGCTGTCCCGCCGCTGCTGGAGCTCTGGTCGCAGGAAAGTCCACGCCAATCCAGTAGGTAGGCCGCTGGTGGTGGGGGGGGGGGGGGGCGAGGACGCGACTCGAATAAAAGTTGCGTCTTCACCAGGAAGCGGCTGAAGGACGGTATCCCCCGCACCGTGCCCTCTTCCCCCACATCAAAACACAAAAAAAACACAAAAAAACACACTTTTACATAACTAAATAAACAAAAAAACAAAAAGATACCGGGCTGTAGGTGGAGGCAGCTGACGCCAGCGCCACCGGAAGCATTGTGAAGCTTCGGATACCAGCCATGCTTCCAGAGGTAGCTCACCATATATGGAGAGATACAAATGACAATGCAAGGCAGTGAGCGAGTCGGTGATAGCCAATCATTTGGGACCCAGTTGAGACCCAGGGTTTAATGTCGAGCTAGAAAGAATAATGTTTCCCTGCTTTATTCCAATATATGCAGATATCAATCCATCCACGATGCTGTCTTTTGCATCAGGTCTCACTTCAAATTTCATCATTTTTATCCTTGCCAACCTTAATAGGTCCATATCCTGCAAGGTTTTTGAGATCCATTCCTGTCTTTCATTGCTACATCTATTCAAGCAATTTCCCCATGAGCTTCGTCAGGTCAGTCCACATCCTTCAATCCTCCATCTTCGCCCTCTGTACTTTACTGCTGTCATTTATCAGCTCCATATTTCGTAAGGGGAGTTCTGATTGCTCCTGGCCTGGTCTCTCAATCTCTTTACCTCAATGTTTTAGTCCAGAGTCTCCTCAAAACCTTTATGGCCGTCAGGTCTCTTTTTTTCCCCCAATTCTTTGTTTTTCTTGACTTTCATTCACTACTGAGGCTGAGGCCATTTTGTGATATTAATGATAGCTGTTGTACTGAAGGTTACCAAATCATTTACCCTTTTCCATCAATATGAACTAATTCTGAAACCTATGATTTAATCTCTTGCAGCAGTCGTAAGAACTCTCCGGTAGCAGGGTTTTAGTTTAGTTTAGTCTAGTTTAGTTTAGTTTATTGTCATGTGTACCGAAGTACAGTGAAAAGCTTTTGTTGTGTACCAACCAGTCAGCGGAAAGAAAATACATGATTGCAATCGAGCCATCCACAGTGTACAAATACATGATAAAGGGAATAAAGTGAATATGTTTAGTGCAAGGTAAAGTACAGTAAAGATTGATCAAAGATAGTCCGAAGGTCTCCAATGAGGTAAGTAGCAGCTCAGCACTGCTCTCTAGTTGTTGGTAAGATGGGTCAGTCGCCTGATAACAACTGGGAAGAAACTGACCCTGAATCTGGAGGTGTGTGTTGTATGAATAATTATGTTGTGCTGGTCATAGATCAGTTGGATGCACTGAAATGCATCTGCATCTGTAGATGAATGGTCTCTTGAGTTCCATCACTCGCTGTGTACACCCTGCGAATTTCAAGCATTTGTGAGATCCATGTCAGCATTTCCTGCCACCGCTGTTGCAGCTTGCCAAGGCTGATGTTCTCCATCACCACCTGCTGGGACTAGGGCAAAAAAATAAAGTATGCTACTTTCAAGCCCTTTACTACATCAGCTGGAAAACCTGTTGAGGCTTTCACAAATCGAAAGTAATGTGAATAGTTAATGAGATTTAACCACAAGATCTAAAGTCACTTCTGAATCAACTTGAAATCTAACCTGTTAGAATGGGCATAATTGGTGTACAATTTAATTTACTTACAGAAGTATTTACTATTCAGCCCATCAAGTTTAAGTTGGCCCATGGCAGAACAATTCCATTGGCCCCATTGCCCATCTCCTTATTTCTCTAAGCTGAAAGGTCCTGCAACTTACTCACTCTCACTTGCCCATTCAACCAGATTCCCTTTCTCCCCCAACCCCACACCACCCCTCCACTCCCTGTCCCCCAGCCTAGCCCACCCAGTCCACTTTGAATCTTCAGTGTGACTAATTAACCCAGCAAGATGTATTGGGATGAGAGGAGAAACAGTAGCACTGGTCAAAGACACGTGGAGATCATCTAATCTCCAGACATGAAGCAGGACCAAAGTTAGCTTTCTGTAGCCACGAAGCAGCAGTAAACACCACTATACCACCATATCATTTTCTGACCCCACGTATTTCAAATTAGAATTTGTGATTAATAGAAGTTTGTTTCAGTAGATTTTTAATTGAGAAGGCTGGTGCAATTTACCTGGGCAAAATTAATTTCAGCTAAGCCAAGATCATGATCAACAAAAACCCCAATCTGTTTCTCAGGTTGCTCGTATAATGAACTCTAAAAGCTTCCTCAAGACATTTTGCCTTTGGGAAGTGAATTCAAAATTTTCTGCAGAGCTCGAGATGTCCGCTAAAGCTTTAAAAATGGATAAAAGTGCCCTATCACTAAGAGTAAACTGTACTTTACTCTTTGAATCTCTTTGACTCTGTAGCGTTTGTATCCAAATGCATTATTATGCACAAGAGGACATTGCATCTGGGGAAGATTATACCAATTGCACAGGCATCATGACTACATCAAGGCAGAAGCAGTCTAAAATATTGAGTGCAGTGGGACTGACAGCACTTAGGTTAAATATAAGGAGTAAATCAAAGTAATATTTTCACAAAAGCAATCCAGTTTCAAACAAAAGCTGTAGTCACTTTGTGTATTTGACCTACTACTGGACTCGGGTTGGGTGAAGCAGCTACAAGTGTAATACCGATTTAAACCTTTAGCACTTTTGAACTCTTTGACTGTCATTGTTGGCAAGAATTCTGAACCATTACATTAGTCACTCACAACTGCTTGCAAATAGCGATTGCTGAACCAGAGTTAATGAACAGGTCACCGATCAGAGACAGGAATATTGCTACACCCTGCATGGAACCTAGTTGTACAGTACAGGATTGTGTGTGGGCTCCAGGCATATGAGGAAATGAACAGAGATGTTGTCAGCGGGTGGGGAGATCTCCATGGAACCAAGCAGAAATTCCATGTTTTGTCAGATTCCACAGGAACCTTAAAAACAAATGCTTCTCCCCCTGTGAATGGCCTGTAAAATCACCATTAGCTCAATAGCTAGGCTGCTCTACCACCCCAACAGGACCAGGCCCTTCAGCCCACAATCACCTTGCTGAACATGATATCACTATCAGCTAATCTCACTTGCCTGCATGTGATCCATATCCTTCCATTCCCTGCATATCCATGTGCCTATCAGAAATCCTCTTAAATGCCACTATTGCATCTGCCTCGACCACCACCTCTGGCAGCGTGCTTCATGCACTCACCACCCTCTGTGCAAAAGAATGGCTGCTCAAATCTATATGACTAAAAGTAAGATCTTGACCACTTCCTGTTTTTCTCTTTCATAACTTTTGAAAAAACGCTGCCACAGCTGTGATTTTTGGCCATCTTACTCAGAGTCCCCTCCGCTGCGCAGGACAAGAGGATTTTTCCCATCGATTAAAATAAAAGAGTTATTAATGTTTTTAAAATGTTGACATTCTCTCTGCTGCCCCTGCTGGTGGGAGGGGGAGGGACTATAAAACCCGGAAGTGTTGTGCCTCACTCAGTCTCTGCAAAATGGAGGAGGCGAGAGTGTCACGTCTCTCTGAGTTGTGATTAACACTGAACACATGTCTACTCAACTGTGAGTGCCCTTAATGTGGTTTGAAAATGAAAATGTGGTTGCTTTGAAATGCTGCACTGCAAATGGTTGTTGGTGGTGGTAACTGCTTTGAAATGCTACACTGCAAATGGTTGTCAGTGGTGGTAACTGCTTTGAAATGCTGCACTGCAAATGGTTGTCGGTGGTGGTAACTGCTTTGAAATGCTGCACTGCAAATGGTTGTTGGTGGTGGTAACTTGACAACTTCCTGTTTGCACTTATGGTGGTTTCACCCTGCTTGAAATGGTATGAAACTGCATTTGAATGTGGTGGCTTTGCACCCTGCATGAAATTTCATGAAACGGCATTTGTATTTGGTGGCCTTGCACCCTGCATGAAATGGTATGAAGCTGCACTTGAATTTGGTTCTTTTGCACTTTGCTTGAAGTGGTATGAAACTGCACTTGAATTTGGTGGCCTTGCACCTGCTTGAAATGGCATTAAACAGCACTAGCATTTGGAGGCCTTGCACCCTGCTTGAAGTGGTAGGAAACTGCACTTGTGTTTGGTGGCCCTGCACCCTGCTTGAAGTGATATCAAACTGCACTTGAATTCGGTGGCCTTGCACCCTGCTTGAAGTGGTCAGAAACCTCACTTGAATTTGGTGGCCTTGCACCCTGCTTGAAGTGGTATGAAACTGTATTTGAATTTGGTGGCCTTGCACCCTGCTTGAAGTGGTAAGAAACTGCACTTGAATTTGGTGGCCTTGCACCCTGCTTGAGATTTTAGGAAACGGCATTTGAATTAGGTGGCATTGCACCCTGCTTGAAATGGAATTTCAAGGAATATCCATGTCAACAGCTCGCCCATCAGCCATGAGTGAGCTGCCAGCACACCAGGCTTGAGTGACTTTGCTGTCACCCCAAGAATCCATTTGGCCCACAATATCCATACTAGCCCTCTGGAAACCAGTCCCTTCAGCTCACAATACCCATACTAACGCTCCAGAAAGACCTCCCTCCCCCACTGACCAACAATATTGGAATTGGTAGAGAGGTGGAATATTGCGTTGGTGGACCAGCCCTCTTAGACCCAACAGGTCCACATTAGTCTAGTCTCTTTTAAAATTTGACCCTCTCACCTTAAAGCTATGCCCTTGAGCCATTGACATTTCTATCCCGAGAGAAAGGTTATGACAATCAACCCTATCTATGCCTCATATAATTTTAGAAACATAGAAAATAGGTGCAGGAGTAGGACATTCGGCCCTTCGAGCCAGCACCACCATTCAATATGATCATGGCTGATCATCTAAAATCAGTACCCCATTCCTGCTTTCTCCCCATATCCCTTGAATCTAATTCCCTCTTGAAAACATCCAGTGAATTGGCCTCCACTGCCTTCTGTGGCAGAGAATTCCACAGATTCACAACTCTCTGGGTGAGAATGTTTTTCCGCATCTCAGTCCGAATGTTGCAGTTGTATAAGACGTTGGTGAGGCTGCATTTAGAGTATTGCGATTAGTTCCGGGCACCATGTTATGGGAGAGTGTTGTCAAGCTGGAAAGGGTACAGTGAAGATTTACAAGGATGCTGCCAGGGCTAAAGGGTGTGAGCTATAGGGAGAGATTTTATGTACTTCTTCCAGATCGCCCCTCAACATCTGGCATTCCAGAGAAAATGTTGCCTTTTATTGATGTTGGACTGCTTGCCTTAGCCTAACATTGATTTGGAACACCCTTTTCCTGGCAAGGACTGACTCCAGCAGCTTTAACTTGAGAATGAAGTGAATTGACAGGTGAGGCAAATGGCCATCAATTGAATATGATAGAGCTCTCCACTGGGAATATTTGTCAGCAGGAAGTGAAAGTCAAATCTATAAAGCTTGACTCCATAGAAAATGCAAACCTCAGCCACTTTAGTTGAGTTACAACCAGAGTAAGTACTGAGGACAAATCAGGGACGTTACTCAATGACAATCTTTCTGATTTGTTGCTTCAATGAACATGAAACTTTAATGATCAAGTGAACGTCTGGAGGTAGCTCGACCTCACCAGGGCGTTATAGAAAACTGCCTCATAAGTTTATCTCACTGCTTAGCAGGTTTCATACACACGTTTCAGCTATTTCCTCTGCTTTTGTGCTTCATTTTAATCCCTGCACACAGCTGCACTGGAGAAGTAAAGGTCACTTCATCCGACTTTTTTAAAATAGGCTCATTTCAGCCAAATCTGCATTGGGTCTTTTACAGACATAAATTTCACGCCGTTAAAAAAAACTATTTCTCAGCTACTAATGGATTTTGATAGATTGGGAGCCATTATTTGACCAGGAGCCAATTATAATCCTCAAAAAAAAAAAATCTCAGTTGAAACCAAACAGTGGTTTGCATCAGTAGCTTCCCCTCCTTCAGCATTTTGGTCAGTGAGATGTAGAGTTCTGAGAGGCTTATGGGTTCAAGTTCCATTTTATCAAGTTCAGAGAGATGTCAAGGCATCCCCATGTACCCTGCCCATAATGTTACTTCAATAATACATTTCTTTCACAGCCTGCAATGCATTTAGTAGACATTCATTTTTGCCTGTCTGCAGAGTTCTGTTAAGCTGCCAAAAATGCTTACAACCAATTTATATTCATCTCACTGAGATGTATGCGGCACTGTTGCCAATGGCATTACATTGACACCATTTTAGGAAAAGATAACACAATGCATTTCAAAATCAGCCGAACCAAATTGTTTAAGTGTCAATAATTGTGCACTGGAGACCCAAGGAACTGTAGATGATGGTTTACAAAAAAAGACACAAAGTGCTGGAGTAACTCAGTGGATCAGTGTGAAGAACAGTCCAACTTGAAACATGATCTATTCATGCCCGCCAGAGATGCTGCCTGATCCACTGAGTTACTCCAGCGCTTTGTGTCAGATATGATAGTGGCATTTAAGAGACTTTTGGCTAGGCATATGAATATGCAAAGAATGGAGGGATATGGATTATTTGTTGGTAGGGAAGTATTGGGTGTAGCTTCAAGTTTGGCACAGATATTGTGGCTGAAGGGCCTGTTCTTGTACTTTACTGTTCTATGTACTATGTGGCGTATAGTGTGCATTGTTCAGCATTGCAAACGGTGGATTAAGGGCATGTCCCACTTTCCCGAGTTACTCACAAATTCTCCCGAGTTTTCCCCTTGATTCAAACTCGGAGAATGTCCGTAGCGAGTCCGTAGGAGGCCGTAGGAATCCATAGATATATCGTAGCGGCTCGTTATGCCAGCTGTAGGTACTCGGGGCACCAGGTAAGTCGGGACGTTTTTTCCAGCATAACAAAAAAAGTCCACGAGTAAAAAGATATTTGGGAGGAGGAGTTCGTAGATCACAAAAATCTTGATTTTTTTTTAAGGTCCTTTCAACTCGGCAGAAGACTCGGTAAAGTGGGACAGGCCCTTAAATATCCCTCTTGCAACAACAATATATTTTCCACCAACTCCACTGGGAACAATATTCTGGCGCTGAGAACTATATCCTGTCCTCTATATCCTTCCCTTTGTTCTACTTGAGTTTTGATTGATTGTATTTATGTATAATATTATCTGATTTGATCGCAAAACAATTTATTTCACTGTACTTCAGTGCATGTAGCAATAATAACCATTTTGATTCAATTATACTTTATTGTCACATGTACCTAGCTACAATTTAATGCTTTGTTTTACATACAATCTGGTAAAATCAAACAAGTTTCTGGCGCCGACAATGTTTCAAAAAATCGCCGAATATTCCCGAAATAATATAGCCTGGAATAATACCTAACCTAATCAGGAGGACCGTAGAATCCAATAGACAATAATCACCACCTACACTGCCTTTACGATTT
Organism: Amblyraja radiata; assembly: GCF_010909765.2. Taxonomy (NCBI): domain Eukaryota; kingdom Metazoa; phylum Chordata; class Chondrichthyes; order Rajiformes; family Rajidae; genus Amblyraja; species Amblyraja radiata. Next base: position 17,822,942 of record NC_045963.1, read on the forward strand.
GAACATAAGCCTGTTTGCTTAAATAATTCTGGCAGCAACACTTAAATAGACTCACAGGCAAACTGATACAATAAAGACCATGAAGGATACAATCTCAGGTCCCTGCTGCCTCAAGGTCACTGTGGGCATATGTGGATGCAAATGTCTGCATGCAGTGCATGTGTATTGTGGAACACCTCAGCGCTTAGGTTGGCAGGAGAACAGAAAAGGTGGCTCAGACAAGGATATCTAATGTTCCTTCCATTCTATTGCCTGTAAACCTTGTCTTTGCTCAGGATTTCACCTGATAACTTGGCTGAGATCCTCGACTAGCCATCTGGGGAGAGCCAGTGTGGCACTCTCAGCCAAGGCCAGGTTCTCATCTAAATTTTCCTTTTCGTTACTGCAGCACCATTAGATTTGTGGTCAGTTGGGACCGCATTAGTTATTGTAATTATTGGTGTTCAGATGGGACAACAATAATCACAAGAGTTGCCCGCAGCAACTAGAATACCCACGATTAAAAAATAACATGCCAAAATATTTAATGTATATTTAAATTATCTCTCTCCAGGTAGGCAGGATGCTTGGAAACCGCTGAGCTCGGCCTTGAAGGCTGGAGAGCTGAGGAGGAGGGAGCCACTGGCAACGAATGACATGAGGAGTGGGCTGGTAGGAGAGGGACCGGTGTATTTCCCCCAGCACCTTTAAGGTCAGCTGCAGGATTTCAGATTTCATGTTACATGCGGATTTCATGTTTCATGTATTTTGTGTTTTTTTTAAGACTGTTCGCAGATCAATTTCTATCAATTTCCCTCCTAGGGTAAATAATATTCTATCGTATCATAGGAGGCGCCCCGACAACATAAAGCTGGTCGAATGAGGAGAGAGATGTCGGTGTGCAGGTCAGCCGATCGAGAGCGATGGAGGAGGCCTTGCAGCAGCTTGGGGCTTACCTGGATCGGGACCACTCCAGTGCATTGAGCACATGGACCTTTTTATAAATGTCGCAAAAATATAGCGACTCGTGCATGTGTGATTAATCCAAAAATTAATTTCATTGTGCAGTGCATATCTGACAATAAAGCACTACTGAACCATTGAACCATTGAGCATGTTCAGTAAATTCAGGAGTTGACCTGGGGCAGATCAGTCATGATCAGGCTTGCGGGGCCAAGTATTGATATTAATTTTGGTTTATTATTGTCATGTGCACAGGGCTTTATGCGATTTCTTGTGGTCTTGGGCAGAGCAGTTGCCATACCAAGCTGTGATGTATCTGGATAGGATGCTTTCTAGACGTTTATAAGAATCTACCAAATTGGAGACATGCCAAATTTCCTCATTCTCCTGAGGGTGAAGAAGCCTTGGTGTGCCTTCTTGGTGGTCATGTCAACATGATTGAAACAGGACAAATTCTTGGTGATATTCACACCCTTGAACTTAAAGCTTTTGACCATCTCCACATCAGCGTCTTGATGCAGACTGCGCATGTACTCCACCCGCCTCCTGAAGACGATGACCACTTCCTTTGTTTTGCTGATATTGAGGAAGAGGTTGTTGTCTTGGCCCCATGCTACTAAGCTCTCTAACTCCTTCCTATGCTCCATCTCATCACCACGTGACAACCAGTCCACTACCCGCAATGTCATTTGCAAACTTCGAAATGAAATTAAATGAGAGCAAAATCTGGCTGCACAATCATGAGGGAAATGGGACAATTGTAACGGACTAAGAATGCAGCCTTGTGGGGCACCGATATTGAGAATTATCGTGGAGGATATTTGGTCGCCTATCCTTACTGATTGTGATTTATGGGTCAGGAAGTCAAGGATACAGTTGCAGGGGCAGGTGCTGAGTCCCAGCTCCAGGAGAGCCCAGGTGTGTACATTTGGAATGAGGAAGTGTTGAAGCTACAGTCAATATATAGAAGCCTGACGTTGGTGTCCTTAATACCGAGTAGTTCCAGGGATGAGTGTAGGCAGGGAGATGGCATCTGCCGTCAGCCTGTTGTGGTGGTGGGCCAATTGCAGTGGATCAAATCTGTCTGAGAAGCTGGAGTTGATGTGCTACCTGGAGTATTGTGTGCAGTTTTGGTCTCCAAATTTGAGGAAGAACATTCTTGCTATGGAGGGAGTGCAGCGTAGGTTCACAAGGTTAATTCCTGGGATGGCGAATCTGTCATATGCTGAGAGAATGGAGCGGCTGGGCTTGTATACTGGAATTTAGAAGAATGAGAGGGGATCTTATTGAAAGATATAAGATTATTAAGGGTTTGGACATGCTAGAGGCAGGAAACATGTTCCCGATGTTGGGAGAGTCTAAACCAGGGGCCACAGTTTAAGAAAAAGGGATAAGCCATTTATAACGGAGATAAGGAAATACTTTTTCACACAGAGAGTTGTGAGTTGTGGAATTCTCTGCCTCAGAGGGCGTGGAGGCCAGTTCTCTGGATACTTTCAAGAGAGAGCTAGATAGGGCTCTTAAAGATAGCGGAGTCAGGAGATATGGGGAGATGGCAGGAACGGGGTACTGATTGTGGATCATCAGCCATGATCACATTGAATGGCGATGCTAGCTTAAAGGGCCGAATGGCCTATTCCTGCACCTATTGTCTATTGTCTATTGTCTATTGTACCCGAGTCTCTAGCACTGTAAGCACAAGTCTACCGCTGTGCCACTGTGCCGCCCCAGTTGGTGCCAATATTATACGTAATGTTCAGATGCTTCAAAAGGAATGAAATCCAACATCCAGGCAAATGTTAAGTCCCATTTTTATTGTTATTTGTGCTTGAAGTGAAATGTTTAATTATTTTAAAGTGTTTTAAATGTTTAAAGAGATTCCTTTTAAATTTTTTTATTATAATTTCATTTTCAATATCCTTTAAAAGCTTCTGAATTTCGGGGGTATTCAGAAATATTAACAACTTTGACAGATGGGAATGTGGCTTTTCCATCTGTCAAAGGTTTTCTCCGTAGTTGCAGGCTGGGGGAGGGGAAGGGGAGCTAGTTCTGGGGTTAGAATGGGGAAGGGGACATTTTCTGGGGGTGGAATGGGGAACGTGGGATTCTGTGTTCAGACTGGAGGGGGAGAGGGGAGCTTGTTCTGGGTGGTGGAGCAATGAAGGGGGGTTTGTTCTGGCCTACAAATATATTCTGATTACACTGCACAAGGTATTGATGTTACATGGGGCTACTCTGGTCATCTTGGAGGCTCTATGGATAGCCGTTGGGTGCAAGTGTGGGACAATTGGGTATTTCAGCTATGGATGCAGGTGAAGAGCAACACAGTGACGCAACAGTAGAGTTGCTGTCTTATGGCGCCAGGGACCCAGGTTCGATCCTGAATCCGGGTGCTGTCTGTATGGAGTTTGTACATTCTCCCCATGAGGTTTGCAGGTAAATTGGCTTCAGTAAAATTGTAAATTGTCCCTAGTGTGTTGGATAGTGTTAGTGTACCGGGTGATTGCTGGTCGGCCAGGACTCAGTGGGTCGAAGGGTCTGTTTCCGCGCTGTATCTCTAAAATCCAAAGTCAAAAGAGGCACTCACCAAAACCCAGGCCCATATATTGTTCATGAGCAAGGGCCACTCAATCCACCACGAGTATTGGGCGACACAGTGGCGCAGCAGTACAGTTGCTTCCTTACAGCACCAGAGTCCCAGGTTCGATCCTGACTATGGGTGCTGTCTGTATGTAGTTTACACAATCTCCCTATGACTGGTGGGTTGTCTCTGGGTGCTCCAGTTTCCTTCCATATTTCAAAGACATGCAGGTTTCTAGGTTTAAGAAGGAACTGCAGATGCTGGACAATCGAAGGTAGACAAGAATGCTGGAGAAACTGGAGAAATATTTCCTTCGCTCCATAGATGCTGCCTCACCAGCTGAGTTTCTCCAGCATTTTTGTCTACCTTCAGGTTTCTAGGTTAATTGGCTTCTGTAAATTGTCCCCAGTGTGCAATGTATGGGTGATCGCTGGTCGGCGCGGACTCAGTGAGCCGATCGTCCTGTTTCTACACTGTATCTCTTAACTAAGCAATGTCAGCCACAGGTTTTCATCATCACATTTTAATGCTAAGTTGGCAAATGGGAACCAAAAGCTTGTTTGGTCATCTAGTTTCCTTAGAAAACAAGCACAAACCAGAGACCAAAGAAGCCACCAACTACTCCCATTGACATGGACATGAGAGAAACATGAGAGAAACATACAATGATGCAGTTACAAAACTGGATTAGCAACCCAGGACCTATTGCGAAATTATGATTTTGAGCAAGCATCACGAAAATGTAAATTATTGATGCTGAATCGATATTAAATGGCCAACTGCTTCATCATTGCCTCCAGGAGAATGGATCTTGACACCATAAACCATAAAGCTTCCAAATAATATTTTTAGAGAGATGGACACAAAATGCTAGAGTAACTCAGCGGGTCAGGCAGCATCTCTGGATAGGAAGGAATGTGTGACGTTGCGGGTCAAAACCCTTCTTCAGACTTCAGACCCATTCCTTCTCTCCAGAGATGTTGCCTGTTCTGCTGAGTTACTCCAGCATTTAATGTCTATCTTCAGTGTAAATCAGCATCAGCAGTTCCTTATACACTGCCATCACTATCTTTGAACCCAATTAAGAGGATTTGTTCAACCGGATTGGGAACTTAGTGATGTACAGGAAAGTGGGAGCCTTCATGGATTTGGGTCAAAGAAAGAAAAAAAATTCTGTTTGGAATCAACATTTCCAAATATATTTCCACACTTCACTCAGGAGCAAGTAAACCACCAATAGAAAGTGGATTTCTCACTAACAATAGAGCATAATTTTAGATGCTACGTTAATGGCATTGACTCTCAATGTAAGTTTTACACATCCAGAAACAAACTCTAAATAAACTAATTTCAACTAATATAGACATTGAATTTTCCAATCTCAAATAATAACCCTCTCTTATCCACCCCCCCCCCCCCCCCCCCCCCCCCCCACCCAACCCAACCTCAATGTGAACACATTTTTCACACCATCTCCCACCACTCTAGTCATCCTCCTTCCTGCCCCTCCTCCATACGCCATGGTGGATGCGACCTCACTGGCTCTCCATGGACAACAAAAACTCATATGTCAGGCTGTTATTCATTAACAACAGCTCGGCGTTTAATACGATCATCCCCACCAAGCTGGTTACCAAGCTCTCAGATCTTGGTCTCTGCGCATCCCTCTGCAATTGGATCCTAGTCCACAGACCACAGTCTGTCCGTATTTGTGGAAATATGTCATCCTCCATAACAATCAACACGGGAGCACCTCAAGGCTGCGTGCTCAGCCCCCTGCTTTAATCACTCTATACTCATGACTGCGTAGCCGGTCATTGTGCGAACTCCATCATCAAGTTCGCCGACGACACCACTGCTGTGGGACGAATCACTGATGGTGATGAGTCAGAATAGAGAAGTGAGATCGACTGACTGACCAAATGGTGCCAGCACAATAACTTGGCTCTCAACACCAGCAAAACCAAGGAACTGATTGTGGACTTTGGAAGGGGTAGGATAGGGACTTCAAATTCCTGGGCGTGCATATTTCCAAAGATCTTTCCAGGTCCCAGCACACTGATGCAATTATAAAGAAAGCACAATTGCGCCTCTACCTCCTGAGAAGACTACGGAGAGTTGGTATGTCAAAGAGGACTCTCTCGAACATCTACAGGTGCACAGTAAAGCGCATGCTGACTGGTTGCATCATGGCTTGGTTCGGAAACTAGAGCGTCCAGAAGTGGAAAAGAATGCAGAAAGTTGTGACCACTGCCCAGTCCATCATCGGCTCTGACCTCCCCACCATCAAAACGGCTGCCAGCATCATCAAGGACCCACACCATCCTGGCCACACACTCATCTCTCCTCTGCCATCAGGTAGAAGGTACAGGAGCCTGAAATCTGGTACATCCAGGTTCATGAACAGCTTCTTCCCCACAGCCATCAGGCTATTAAACTCGCCTTCAAACAAACTCTGAACTATAACAGGCTATTGCACTTTATCTGTATTTATGTGTATACTAGACTATGTGGGACCTGTTGGGTCCCAGCTTGACACGGGAGGGCTGGTCCCCCAACGCAATATTCCACCTCTCCACCAATTCCAATATTGCTGGCCAGTGGGGGAGGCTTTCTGGAGCGCTAGCATGGTGTTGTGGGCCGAAGAGACTGGGTTCCAGAGGGCTAGTATGGACTGTGGGCCGAATGGATTCTTGGGCTGGCAGCTCAGTCACTGAGAGTACACACACTCACTCACTCACTCTCTCTCTTTCACACACTCACACTCACACTCACACACTCACAGACACTCACACTCACACACTCACACACACCCTCGAACTCACACACACACACAGACAGACACACACTCACACACACTCACACACACTCACACACTCACACACTCACACACTCACACACACACTCACACACTCACACACACACTCACACACACACAGACACACACACTCACACACACACAGACACACACACTCACACACACACACTCACACACAAACACACACACTCACAAACACACACACTCACAAACACACACACATACACTCACAAGTACACACATGCTCACACACACATACAGACACTCACACACACACAGACACACACACACAGACACACACAAACAGACACACACACACACACTCACACACACACACGCACTCACACACACTCTCACACTCACATACAAACACTCACAAGCACACACACACACTCACACACACACACACTCACAAACACATACACACACATTCACTGATTCACACCATATATATGGCAGTAAACTATCTTGAATACTCACACGGCTGAGCGCGGCCTCTCCACTTTGGTGCTTCCGCAGTCAGCGGCACTTCCGCAATCAGCGTGACCTCTGCACTTACCAGAAATTACGCAATCAGCGTGACCTCTGCACTAAGCGAAAGTCACGAAATGAGCGGGACTTTTGAACCAAACACAGTCGGACCTACTAAAGCATTTATTCCTTCCAAACAGTCGGACCTAATAAAGCATTGCATTTTCAAGCACAGGCAGGGCAGCAGGCCAAACAACTCATGGCATTGTCATTAATGGCTAACAAATCATTTATTGCAAGTACATTGCAGACTCATGGTGCAGTTGATTCACAGCTTAGAATGAGAGTCGTGGCCTCTCCCTCGCGATCTTGCAGAGTGACTGAGTCACTTCCAGGCATCCGGGGTTTTATAGTCCTGCACCCCACCCCGGAAGGGGCGTAACCTTTATCGCAGTAATTGACAGGCGAGAGGATCTCAAGGTTTTTTTAAACACACATAACCTTTTTATTTATCGATGGGAAAAATCCTCGGCGCCTGCTCAGCGGAGGACTGTGACTAAGATGGCCAAAAATCATAGCGATATATGGTAGCATTTTTTCTAAACTCAATATACAGCGCAGACAGGAAGTGGTCAAGATGAGACTTTTAATTATATAGATATATGGTCTATGCTATATAGACACACTGAACTGTTCTGTATTTATCCTTACTATATTCTGTTGTGCTGCAGCAAGCAAGAATTTCATTGTCCTATCTAGGACACATGACAATAAACTCTCTTGACTTTACTTGACTTGACTTGACTCCTATCCCAAATCTTTCCCTCCAACTTTATATTGCATCTCCTCTTCTTTCCTTATTAGACACCCTTTTATCTCCTTTTCACCTCTGGCCTATGCCCCTTACCCAATCCATCTGCCAATAATCCCTCCTCTGCAATCACCCCACCACTTGCCAGGCTTGGCTCCACACTCATCTCTCTTTTCAAGCTTTATTTCCCCCCCAATCTTATTGTAGTTCTTCATTAGAGGGCTTTCTTAAGACCAGTTTTAACAAATCCTGTATTTGTTTTCCTGAGACAGATTCAAAAAGGCATGACTCCAAGAGAAACCTAATATCTGCACAGCTAATAAAAAGTTGCAAACAATCAAAAAAATCAAGCGTTCTTTGAGAAAATAACTTGAAATTCTATTTATAGTTGGATGTTAGGAGAAAATTAAAAGGAAAACTCTTACCATGCTTTACTGATGTTACTTTGCCTGCTATTTTAACAATTCCTTGTATTTCCATCAAAACATGAGCAAAGTGATGTTAATATTTTACACAACCTTGTTAGATTTTAATGAGATTTTGGTTAATGTATTTACTCTGACGGCTATAAATATATATGTAAGGAAGTACTTTTCAGCCAATCCCCAATCATGAATTTGCAATGAATATTGGAGGTGATGTGATTTGTGTCAACTTCATGTGAATAACGACTAATTTGAAATGTATATAGTCAATTTGTGAAATAAGTAAATATCACAGCAAGTGTAAGTAGTTTGGATTTCCTAAGTTTAAACCTGCTTCCATGTCTACACAATTGAATTTTTTTTCCTATATATTATTCATTTATATTTTGATTTTTTTTAAATGCATTTGGCCAAGAGACTGAGAAAAAATCAAGTATTGTACGTGTTAGCGAATTTTCCTGCTACCAATAGTTTCTTTGGACATTGTGAAGAGTCTTTGTTAGTACAGAAACAAATGTTTCTTTGCTTCACATATACTCCCAAACAATCTCACACATTTTAAAATCCATTCAAACTCACGACCATCACCATGAAGGCTAATATTTATTTCTCATTCCTAATTGCTCTTAAACAGAGTAGCTTTAAAGCCAATTTCATTGGTTCATTCAGTAGTTTTAGAAAACAAGGATTACTGAGAATAGGTGAGAAGGATCAGCAATTATTGAATACTGGAGCAGATTCTGAGGTTGCACCAGTTACTCCAACTACAGAATATTCTCTAATATTCAATTATGAATCAATCACATTCTCCTGGGTCAGGAGTTACTTATCTGACCAGATCAGGCAGACACAGGAAATGCTCTTCCTATGAGGACATTATGAATCAGATTTTTTAAACAATTTGATAGTTATAAAATCGTCAATGATAGTACAGTAGTTTAATTAGCTCCATTTAAATCCCCCAGCTACCTTGCTGAGATATGAACTCTTTGGGTTATTAGTTCACATCTTTGAAATATTAGTCCAGTGAGTTACTGTTTCCCATAAATATCAAATATTTAGCTATAAATTTATATTGTGCCCTTAACTAGACACTGGGTGTTTAATGTCCAATTTCTTAACATCATAAATATTTATCTTAGGGCAAAATTGAAATCTTAATGGGAGTCTGAAGAGTTCCTAAATATCTGATTTATGTTTTCTTGTGCAAAGGCAATTAAACTACTCAACATCCTTGTTGTAGTACTGAAGACTTATGCTTCAGAGTTAGCTGTGACTCCAGATAAGCTCTTCAAGGACAGTTACAATATTGGCGTCTATTCAGCAGAGTGGGGAGATTACTCATGTTTAAGCTCTTCACAAAAAGCAGAACAAATCCAGTCCATCCTGAAGAAGGGTTCCAATCCAGAACGTTGCCAATCCATATTCTCCAGAGATGCTGCCTGTCCCATTGAATTATTTCAGCACTTTGTGTCTCTTTTGGTAAACAACTGTCTGTAGTTCCTTGCAGTCAAGAGTTAAGAGTGTTTTATTGTCATACTAGACCAAGTGGGACCCGTTGGGCCCTGTCCCCCAACCCGGAGGGGGTGGGGCGTGGCGTCACACGGGAGGACTGGTTCCCGAACGTAGCATCGGCGCTTACCCCGGAGACAGGCGCCCCTTGGATCCAATCACCCCTTCACCCATTCCCCCAACGTAACCCGTTCCCCCAACACAACCCGTTTCCACCACTCGCTCACTGTACAGATCGTTTTAAACTAGGTAGGGCATTGTGACGTCATAACTGCCAGTGCAGATTTGAAGAAATCCAACTTTTAAATGAAACTTTTAAATCTCCCCCACTATGTCCCTCTCCTTACAACAGAGATCAGCAGCAGAGAGCAGCAGAGATCACATTGTGATGTCAATTTGGTTTTCAGAATCTTCACGGCAGCTTGTGTGAATGAGATCCCATTGTGACTGGTGGGACTGTGTGACATTGCGACATCATCACTGGAGGCTGCTAGAAAAGTCACACTCTCAGAAGCCGATTTTGGCTTTTTAAAAATGTAATCATCAATAACTTGTGAAAAATAGCATCAAATCTGAAGGGTCTGAACTAGTCAATATGATTACGGCGTGGAAGGGAAAAATGTGAGTAAGAATGTTGACAATTTTCAGCACTACCGCATAGCATTTTGACGAAGATACAAAAAAGCGCATAGATAGATACATACAGACACACATACCTACATACACACATACATACAGACACACATACATACAAGATGAGACTTTTAATAATATATAGATAGATGTTGCACAACAGAACAATGCAATTCTACTTTCAGCAGCACAACAAATGTGTAAACATAGTACTCAGTAGATCCTATAATGAACAACAAAAAGAAGTTCAATAAAAAAATGTTTTAATATGGTGAAAAAGCCCAATATAGCCCAATATATTTGTTGAATATACGTGAATATAGCCAAAAGTGGAATCAAGCCAATCATATTTCAGAGTTCAGTTGGTGTTCGCAGTGTTCAATAGCCTGTAAGGGGTATGGCTGCCTAGCCTGCAGCTGTCTGTTTTTCATTTATTTTTTCTTATTTTTAGTTAGTTTAGTGTTTTGTTTTTAAGGAGTTCTAGCTTTTTTATGTGTGGGGAGAGGGGGGGGGGGAAGGGGGAAACTAATTTTCAGGGTCCCTACCTGGTCGGAGATGCAGCTTTTCTCCGGGCTGCACTTTCGACCCGTCCTCACGGCCTACCAGCGGGCCTGGAGCAGCATTTCCTGAGGGGACCGCCCAGAGCCTCGGCATCGGCATCGGCGGCATCGGCGGCATCGGCGGCGGCTGCGGAGCTGCGGGTCCGAGGAGCGACGGGGCCGTCCGGAGCCTCGGCATCGGCGGCGGCGGCACAGGCATCGGCGGCGGCGGAGCTGCGGGTCTGAGGACGGCGGTGCAGCGCTGGAGCGCCATTGCGGGGCGGGGCGGTGCCTTGCCTGGGTCGCCGCGCTGGAACTCCGGTGAGCTGGGACCGGCGTTAAAAACATCGCGGAGCTGCGGGCGGCGGCGCTGAAACTTTACATCGGGAGCCTGGGATCTCGCGACGAGATCGCCAGTTGAGCTCCATTCGGCGCGGCCTTGCAGCTCCGGAAGCCACGGTCTCGAGTGGGGAGGCGGCCGTTCCAGGGTTCCCAGGCCGCTGGGAGGACTCTCCCGACGCCGGAACATCATCACCCGGCGAGGACGGCCTGGAACATCGGGCCTCCGTAGAGGCAACTGTGGAGGCCTCAATAGGCCCGACTATGGGTGGACATTGGGGATGGGACTGGACTTTGTGCCTTCCCCCATAATGGGAACCATTGTGGGGGGATGTTTTTATGTTAAAGCTATTTATTATTGTTATGTTTGTATTCCTTTTTTAATGTGCTGCATTGGCAAAAAGAATTTCACTACATCTAGGTGTATGTGACAATAAATCAACCTTTGAACCTTTGAACCTTTGAAGATTGTTGGGATGAAGCTGGTCCTGAACCTGGACGTTACAATTTTCAGCCTCCTAAAACTTATTTCCATGGCAGGAATGATATGTGAGCCAGGCTGGCATGGGTCCTTGATGGGTCCCTGGGTGATGCTGGTTGCCATTATGAGGGTGCTCCTCCTATTGATCCATTCAATGTGGGGGGTGGGGTGGTCAGTGCCCATGATGGATTGGGCAGTGCACACCACATTTTGTAATCTCCTCCACCCCTAGACATTGAGTTGGAGAACAAGGCTGCGATGGAACTAGTCAATATGATCTCTACCGTACACCGGTAGATGTTCAAGATAATATTTGTCGACATACCGAATCGCTTCAATCTTCTAAGGAAGTAGAGGCGTTGATGGGCTTTCTTTATGATTGCCTCAATGTGCTGAGTCCAGGCCAATCAATTACTGCCTAATCATCGCAATCATCTAAGTGAAGGAAGTTGATGTTGACGCCATTATCAAATTATAATTTTTCATGCTCACTTCCAAGTTTGCATTTCACCAGGACCACTGAGTGCTAGACCACATAACAACCTTGCTCCAAATATGGACAAAAACAATGGGGTGTCACGGTGGCACTGCGGTAGAGTTGCTGCCTTACAGCACTAGCAGTGCTGGAGACCTGGGTTCAATCCTGACTACAGGTGCTGTCTGTACGGAGTTTGTATGTTCTCACCTGGACCGTGTGGTTTCCTCCCACACTCCAAAGACGTAAATGTTTGTAGGTTAATTGGCCAGGTATAAGTGTAAATTGTCCCTTGTGTGTGCAGGATATTATTAATCTGTGGGGATCGCTGGTCAGTGCGGACTCGATGGGCCGAAGGGCCTGTTTCCGCGCTGCATCTCTAAACTAAACTAAACTAAATAAGTGTCCGCTCTTGGCATTAAGGCAGCTTTTGATTAAGCATGGCATTTAGGAGCCCTGTAAAACTAAAGGCAATAGCTATCAGTGTGAAATAACTCCAATTCTTAGAATGTTGCACAACAGAAAGAAAGACGGTTGCAGTTGCAGTTGCAACCCAGGCTGTCAGTGCAGATCCTCAGTCCTAGGTCCATCCATCTTAAGCTGCTTCATCAATGATTATTCTTCCATCACAAGATGAGAGGTGGAGGTGTTCGCTGATAGTAGCACAATGTTCAATTATATTCACCATCCCTCAACAATTGAAGCAGTTTCAGGACTGGAAAAATAATGGTCTTAATTGAATTTAACATTGATGAAGTATAACCTGTAGAGGTATGTTCAGCTTCTGTTTCACATTATGGTCTGATACCTCCCCCACCTTCAAAAGAGATTTGCCATTCACAAGTGTAAGTCTACCTAAAAAATAAAATTGAATCTGGAGTACTTATATTTACAGAGCTGTGAAAGTTCCCCCATTAGTCTGACAATGCTGCTGCCACCCACAATAGTAATTGCCCTGTAATTAGAAGATGGAGTTAATTGGAAGGTTGACTATAATTTTAGTTAATTCTACAAGCAAGTTACTGCCTTGATTATATTAATAGACTAATGCATTGACTTAATTCATTGTGAAGTTATGCCATGGGTGACAATATTCAATATTCAACAAATTCCTTTTTGGGTGATATCCCCAGGTATGTGGGCTTTCAGCGTGCTTGTTGATGTCGATGTGCGTCATGTTGTGTAACTAAGAGTAAGTTTGCACAAAGTCACACTGATGGTAATGCCTGACCACCTTTTCCAAGTCACCTCACAGAAATGTGAATTCTAAACCAAAATAGTGAAACCAGTATAGATCATAGCGAAAGCACACAGATTGCCCATAGTGTGTAAGATGCATAACTGGGATAACATTGAACTAGTGTGCAGGTGATCATTGATCGGCACAGATGCGGTGGGCCAAAGGGCCTGTTTCCACACTGTATCACTAAACTAAACTAAATAATTATTCTGCATTTATGGAAGATGCCGATTACATCCAAGGTTATTTTCAATGGAAAGTTTTAAAAAAGCATGCAGCTTTAAAATGTGAGGCCAATCTATTTATGTTAAATTTCATTCACCCAGGTTAGATTAAAACAATACCGAGTATTTTTGTGGTCTTTTAAAATCATGCTCAACAGGCATGCTCAACGGGCCAACTGCCAACGGGCCAACTGCAGAGAGTTCAGGGACTAATGTAATTGGAAGAGGTGAATGTAATACAATACAATACAATACAATACAATACAAAACCTAACCTTCAACCATCTGTGTATTCAGACTGTGTATTCAATCTGAAGAAGGGTTTCGGCCCGAAATGTTGCCTATTTCCTTTGCTGATTAGTCTGAAGAAGGGTTTCAGCCCGAAACGTTGCCTATTTCCTTCGCTCCATAGATGCTGCTGCACCGTTGAGTTTCTCCAGCACTTTTGTCTATCTGTGTATTCCCTATTAGTCCTTCATACTACCTTGTTATTTTTTAAGACAAATACTTTATTGTGGTCCAGATCCTCCATACTATAAACCCTGTTTAAATGCTGGTTGATGTATCAATTTGGGATTGAATTAGTTGCAGAATTCACATTGAAAATGACAAACTGACATAACATAGGATGACTTACATCTATTGCTTCTCCATTAAGGTTTCAGGGTTAATGAAGAAGCCTCGGAATCTCTGGGATAACAGCCCTTCACAATTACAAGGGATCTCTGTTGCTAGAATATAATAACAACCTGCCATGTTCTGAGATGCTCATGTTTTATTCCACTGGGGATATGGGGGGTGAATCTTAGGCTAACTCACCCGTTTAACCCATAGTTTAAAGATAGTTCATACTAGGCCCATTTTGCTGCTGTAAGTAAAAATGTCATCCTTCTGTTGCTGGTTCATATGACAATTAAACACTCTCTCGCTCAAAGATAGCAATTTCCTTCATCTTCATCAATATCCCGCCGACTGGAATCAGTCACGCAGCCCATTGGGTTAATTACCATTTTAGAACATTTCTTCCTCTGCTTTTTTTTTTAAATCAAGGGGAACAAGAAGCTATACATTTTTGTTTAAAATTAACCAAGTGTAACTCAGCCATTTTAACCAATGAACACTTAAGTTTCGGTGTGCAATGTCAAAACTTTGTTTCTAGATCATAGTGCCATCATCTGGTAACATGTTGTATTGCAGGCTAATGAAAAATTATAGAACCAGTATGTTATCAAATATACGAAAAACAGAGTGTACTGAAAGGATACAGCAGGTTAGGTCAATGATCGATGCTGCCTGATCTGCTGACAATCTCTAATATTTTGTATGAACATTGAATTCTCCAATTTTAGGGAACCTCTAACAATGCCCCCCTCCACCACCTTCCTCCTCCCTCCCACCCTTGTGATCCACTTGGACCTGTACCTATTTCTCCCCTCCCCCATCCCCTTATATTCTTTCCAATTTTGGCTTCACAATGTTGGAACAATCAATCTGAAGAAGTGTCCCAGATCGAAATGTCGCCTCTCCATGTTCTCCAAAGATGCTGCCTGACCCATTGAATTACTCCAGCACTTTGTGGCTTTTTGTGTAAAACAGCATCTGCAGTTCCTTGTTCCTCCAGCATTTTCTGTTTTTATTTCAGATCTTGAGGATCTGCAAGTTTGTATAATTTTCAAATCTTACTTTTGTGAATTATTAAATTTGGTGATCTGTATGGTAGCATCAACAAGGTAGCAAGGTAGAGTTCTAGGGTGCTACTGTGCTTTAGCCCACACACAATATTGTTGACAATATTGAGAAGGGGGGGTCTTGCTTGACAAATTTGCTGGAATTCGTTGAAAAAGTAAATAGCAGGACAGACAAATGAGAATCAGTAGATGTTGTTTACTTAGATTTTCAGAAAGCCTTTGATAAGGTGCCACACGTGAGGCTGCTCAGGAAGATGAGATCCCATGGTATCAAAGGGCAGATACTAGCATGGATAGCAGGTTGGCTGGATGGCAGAAACCAAAGAGTGGCAAAAGATGGGGCTTTTTCTAGTTGGCTGCAAGTGTCTAGCGGGGTCACGCAGGGGTCAGTGCTGGGACTGCTACTCTTCACGTTGTACAGTATATTAATGATTTGGACGATGGTTTGAAGGCTTTGTGGCCAGGTTTGCGAATTACACCAAAATAGGTGGAAGGGCAGGTAGTGTAGAGAAAGTAGGGACTCTGCAGAAGGACTTGGACAGGTTGGGAGAGTGGGCAGAGAAGTGGCAGATGGAATATAGTGTAGCAAAGTGTGGAGTCATGCATTGTGGTAGTAGGAATAAAGGCGTAGACTATTTTCTAAATGGGGAGAGATTCCAAAAATCAGAGGTGCAAAGGGACTTGGGAGTGCAGGTGAAGGATTCCCAAAAGGTTAATCTGCAAGTCAAATCGGTAATAAAGAAAGCAAATCAATGCTAGCATTTATTTCAAGAGGGATTGTATACAAAACAGGGATGTAATGTTGAGGCTCTATAAGTTGCTGGTAAGGCTGTATTTGGAATATTGTGAGCCATTTTGGGCACCATATCTGAGGAAGGATGTGCTGGCTCTGGAGAGGGTCCAGAGGAGGTTGACAAGAATGATCCCAGGAATGCATAATTTAACCTGTACGCCTGTATTAATCAAGAATCTATCTATCTCTGCCTTAAAAATGAGCATTTGTCGGCACCGGGCCTGTACTTGCTAGAGTTTAGAAGAATGAAGAGGACCTTATTGAAACTGCAAAATAGTGAAAGCCTTGGATAAAGTGGATGTGGAGAGGATGTTTCCCCTAGTGGGAGAGTCTAGGACTAGAGATCATGGCCTCAGAATTAAAGGATGTTCTTTTAGGAAGGAGATCAGGAGAAATCTATTTAGTCAGAGGGTGGTGAATCTGTGGAATTATTTGCCACAGAAGGCTGTGGAGGCCAAGTCAGTGGATATTTTTAAGGCAGAAATAGATAGATTCTTGTTTAATACAGGTGTCAGAGATTATGGGGAGAAGGCAGGAGAATGGGGTTAGGAGGGAGAGTAGGTTAATCATCCATGATTGCAGGGTGGAGTAGACTTGATGGGCTGAATGGCCTAATTCTACTCCTATCACTTATGGCCTTATGACACTTAAAGCCGTACGACATTGTAAAAATGTGATTTTGTCCATGTTGGTCACATTAAAAAAAAACTTATTTTATTGTTTTATTTCATTTAATATACTTGTAAATCCTGCTGACATTGAAAACTACTGCTGTTACAAATAAAGTAATGTCAGAGAACATTTGTAATCTAAAAAGTTGAAGCCTGTAAGTTGATTTAAGCAGGGCCAAAAGAATAGGTACGGAAAGCTTGCTTCCTCTGGTGAGCAAGTTTAAAAGAGGGTCATAAAATAAAGGCAGCCTAATCCAAGTAAATTAGGAAACAGTTTCTCCACAGAAAACTCGGTGCAAGTCCAAAATTTTCGTCATCCATTTTCCAAGTCTGAGACATCAGTCTGAAGAAGGGTCTTGACCCGAAACGTCACCCATTCCTTCTCTCCAGAGATGCTGGCTGTCCCGCTGAGTTACTCCAGCATTTTGTGTCTATTTCCAAGTGTCAAACTTCAACAGCTGTGGTATAGAAGGTATTCTGACAGGGTGCATCTCAGCCCAGTATGGCAACTGCTCTGCTCTTGACCACCTGAGTTACAGACTAGTGCACTCTGCCCAGTCCATCATAGGCTCATCAATTCCTTCCATCCAGTCTATTATTACGGTGCATTGCATCAGGAAGACTGGATGCCTGCCACCTCCGCATTCCCGTCTCTGTCTTTAAACTTCTGGGAGAAGATACAGGAATTTAAAAGCCCGGATGTCTATACTTAAAAACACCTTATTCCCCAATGCTATCAGGAGAAGAAGTTGAACCATTCACCACTTTCAACACCCCTTACCCCTCTTCCCCGATGTGCTGCCATGAACACTTTCTCTTAACTCTAGCTCATTAATTTATCCCGTTATTGCATTTTAGTATATTTTTGCACTACTTCATATTGCACTATAATCTTTGCACCATTCTGCTGATGGCGTTTGTGAAAGTATTTATTGCTGTATTTATCAGTTGTTTAGTTCAGTTCAGATACAGCCCTTTGACCCACCGATTCCACACCGACCAGTATTCATCCCATACACTGGCATTATCCTACACACTAAGGATAATTTACAATTTTTACAGAAGCCAATTAACCTGTACGTCTTTAGAATGTGAGAGGAAAGTGGAACACCTGGGGAAAACCCAAGCGATCGTGGGAAGAACATACAAACTCCAAACAGACAGCAGCCGTAGACAGGATGAAACCCGGGTCTCTGGCACTGTAAAGCAGCAACTATACTCCTGCACCACTGTACCACCCCATTATTACTGTATGAGCTATTTTGCTATACCATATGAGCTTTATTTTTTATTATACTCTGGTAAAGAGATGAAATTCAGTAAAGCAAAATGCAGTCCTGCATTTTGGTAAGAAGAATAAAGGCGTAGATTATTTTCTAAATGGAGAGAGAATCAAGAAATCGGAGCTTGAAAGGGACTTGGAAGTGCTGGTGCAGGACTCCCAAAAAGTTAATTTGCAAGTCGAATCGGTAGTAAAGAAGGCAAATTCAATGCTAGCATTTATTGATTAGAATGGGTGTCATGGGATATGGGGAGAAGGCCGGAAAATTGGATTAGGAGATAGAGATCAGCCATGATTGAATGGTGGAGTGGACTTGATGGGCCGAATGGACTAATTATACTCCTATAACTTGTGAACTTGTGTGAACTTATGAATTTGACAACAAATTAATCTGAATCTGAATCTGCCAATCCTCTTGCCAGAATTGATATTTTTAACAGACCTTCTGTTTGATTAAACTTGAACAGCAACATTCATGTATATTATTATGAACTGCAAAAAGTCATGCTTCCAACTTACTGGTATATTAATAGAAACACAAAATGAGTTTAGCACAGTTAATTGCAAACCAACTGAAAGAATCTGAGATTTTGTGTCTTCTACAGAAATCAGTCCAACAGAAAGAAAACAGATGGAGAGTGTTGGGAATCCATTCATGTTACTATTGTAAAGCACTATGCTTTAGGGCTTCAGAATATAAATATTACCAGTCATCTAGACACAATTTGGAAGAGAATAGAATGAGAGAGAATTTTTCTAAGAACACAAAAAATGTATTTAGTCCTATAAACACTTGCATTTTTTATTAGCGTTGTTAGTCCAGTCCCATCTGATCCCTCAATCCATTCTCTCTCCAAAGACACAAGTGTTAATCTCTCCACTTCCATGGCTAGCTGTGTTTTTCCTGAATATCAGAATCATGGCTGAGCCAACAAGCTACAGATCTAACGTGGATTTACGATGGTCTGGTGCTCATCTGTGGGGTCATGGCCCAGGGGTATGTACGAGGAGGTGTCCAAGAGCTGGTGCCTGGCCTCTAAGACTAAAACACAGGGGAACATGTACAACGAGTACAGGAGTTTACCAAGACTCCTAGAAACACTGCATTTGTCAATGTCAAAGAAGGATAGGATTTGTTGAGCAGCACATATACCACAAGTGTCTTTTAAAAATCATCATTATACTTATCTCTAACACTTTGTCTGGTAGCTTGTTGTATGTATGCACCACCCTTTGTGTGAAAAGGTTGCCCATCAGAACCCTTTTAAATCTTTTCCGTCTCCCCTTAAACCTCTACCCTCTGGATTTAGACTCCCCTATCCTGTGAAAAAGACTGTGGCCACTCACCTTATCCATGACCTTCATTATTTTATAATTCTCTATAAGGTCTCCTCTCAGCTTCCTATGCTACAGGAAAAAAGACCCAACCTATCCAGCATAAATTTATAACAAAAACCCTCTAGACCTGGTAACATCCTCATAAAGTGCAGGAACAACATGCAGATGCTGGTTTACACCGAAGATAGAAACAAACTGCTGGCATAACTCAGCGGATCAGGCAGCATCTCTGGAGAAAAGGAATAGGTGACGTTTCAGGTCGAGACTCTTCTTCAGACTGGATGCCTCAATGTCACTTGAGCGTCTCGACCTAAAACGTCACCTATTCCTTTTCTCCAGAGATGTTGCCTGACCCACTGATTTACTCCAGTATTTTGTGTCCGTCCTCAAAAATCTTTGTTGTTAAATGAGTGACCCTCTGTTATCTCAGTAATGTGGTTATTCCAATGAATCATAGGCCCACCATGTACATGATGACCATCAAGTACACATCTATACCAGTCCTATTTATTAGCACTTGGTCCATAGCCTTCTGTGCCGCAGAGATTTAAATGCTTTCCAGCTACTACTTAAATGTGAGATTATCAGATTCTCAGGTAGTACATTCCAGAGTGTGGATGGACTAAAACTCAGGGGAACACGTCCAACAAGTACAGAAGATCTTAGAATTTATAATAACTTTATTGTTTATTTGACTTTAAGATTATAGAGATTAGAGATTGATATTATACAGAAGATAGACACAAAATGCTGGAGTAACTCAGCGGGTCAGGCAGCATCTCTGGAGAAAAAGAATTCGTGATATTTGGTCAGAACTCTTCTTCAGACTGAAAAACAATAAAACAATGAAAAACAATGTCAGTCTGAAGAAGGGTTCCGACCCGAAACATCACCTATTATTAGAGATGCTACCTGACCCACTGAGTTACTCCAGCATTTTGTGTCCATCTTCGGTATAAACCACCATCTGCAGTTCCTTCAGACACAGTTATTATTATTAGATTAGATTAGATTAGATTAGATTAGATTAGATTCCTTTATTGTCATTCAGACCTTTCAGTCTGAACGAAATTTCGTGCCTGCAGTCATATATATAATAATAAATAACAAAACACATAATAAACACAAATTAACATCCCCCACAGTGAGTTCACCAGGCACCTCCTCACTGTGATGGAGGCAAAAGTCTTAAAGTCTCTGTCTCTTCCCTCCTTGTTCTCCCTCTGCGCTGAGGCGATCCAGGCTTCCGTTGTTGTGACCCCACCGGGTGATGGTAAGTAAGTCCCGCGGCTCAACCGTGCTCCACGAACGGGCCGGTTCAAGCTCCGCGGCCCGGGGTGGTCGAAGCTGCCGAAGATGCCGCCCTCCAGTCCAGTGGACGCAGCTGTAGTTGCGGGAGCTCCGGAAAAACAGGTCAGCAACGAATTCAGGTCGCCGCCGCCGGAACGCAGGAACGCCGCCGCAGCCCCGAAGCCAGGCCACCGCCACCGGAACGCCGGAACCCTGCCAGAGCCCGAAGTCGGCCAACCTCGCGTTGGTAAGTCCTGGCTGGCTCTGCCTCCGGAGCCTCGAGTTCAGTCGCAGTTGGAGGCCGCCAGCTCCGCCATTAGGCCTCAGCACAGACAAAAAACATGTTTCACCCCCCCCCCCACACGCATACACAACTTAATAAACTAAAATTTAACTAAAACAGGACAAAAGAAAACAACAACAAAAGTAAAAACAGACGGACTGCAGGCGAGCCGCAGCTGTCAACAGCGCCGCCACTTCCGGTTCTATTTATATTATATATTTATATTATAAATATACCAATGATAAAGATGCTTCTGTATTTGGAATTTGTATTCAATTAACTGATGCATCCACTGAAATGAATATGAACTTTCCAAAACTTCTTGCACAATTCAACTTAATTATAGCAAAACTCCTGAAGATAGAATAGAATAGAATAGAATAGTTTCTTTATTGTCATTGTAACATGAACCATGTACAACGAAATTGTAAAATGTCAGCCATGTCAAGATGAATGTGCTTCATAGTGCTGGGTTATTTTGTACCCCGTGGAAATGGTTTTATTTCTCTATTAGGAGAGCTCCCTCACCCCTCACCCCATTCACCATCAACAACACCACAGTCACATCTGTGGAGACTTTTAAATTCCTGGGAACCATCATCTCCAAGGGCCTTAAGTGGGGGGCTACCATTGACTCCACAGTCAAAAAGGCACAACAGAGGATGTACTTCCTGCAGCAGCTGAGAAAGCACAATCTGCCTCGGGCAATGATGGTCCAATTATATACGGCCATCGTAGAGTCTGTCCTCACCTTCTCCATCATGGTCTGGCTTGGCTCAGCCACCAAGCACGACATCCGGAGGCTGCAGCGAATCGTCCGATCAGCTGAGAAGATTACTGGCTGCAACCATCCCTCCATTGACGAACTGTACACTGCAAGGGCCAGGAAGCGAGCGGGTAAGATCATCTCTGACCCCTCTCACCCTGGCCACAAACTCTTTGAATCATTTCCCTCTGGTAGGCGACTCCGGACTATCAAAGCTGCCACAGCCAGACATAAAAACTGCTTTTTTTCCATGAGTAGTAGCTCTACTCAATAACCAAAAATCTGTAGCCTCCTTTTGCTCCGGTATTTTATTTAATTCACATGTTTAATCAATAATGTTTTATTATTAATGTTTAATGTTTTATGTATCATTCTTAACTGTCACTGTATGCCATGTTGTCACTTGCGTGCGGAGCACCAAGGCAAATTCCTTGTATGTGAATACTTGGCCAATAAACGTATTCATTCATTCATTCATTTAGTTAAACTGGGTGGCCTGGTGGTGCAGCAGTAAAGTTGCTGCCCTACAGCGCCAGAGATCCAGGTTCAATCCTGAATACGGGTGCTGTCTGTACCGAGTTTGTTCGCTCTCCCCGTGACGGCGTGTGTTTTCTCCGAGATCCTCGGTTTCCTTCCACAGTCCAAAGACGTACAGGTTTGTAGATTAAACGGATTGGTGTAAATGTAAATTGTCACTTGTGTGTGTCGGGTAGTGTTAATGTGCTGGGACCGCTGATCGGTGCGGACCTGGTGGGCTGAAGGGCCTGCTTCCGCGCTGTATTCCTAAAACTCACATATTGCACACAGAAGGATCTCCACAATCATTTGTGCTGCGGCATGCTGAAAAATTCATGCAGCACAAAGTGAAAGAGAACCAAATAACCAAATAATCTCCTTCAATGACAATTGAAGGAGACCTGAGGGAGGTCAGTGCTGGAAAAAATTGGAATTCCATCTTTGTGCAATTTACCTAACTCCTACATCTGGTCCTAAAACAGTTTTATACATTTATCTTTCCCACTATGACAAATAAAATGTCAAAAAGTTGGATTATTTTCAGTGAAGTGAGTATTTAATTTCTACATTATGGCAGTACTACACATAAAAGGAAACCTTTTAGAAGCAGATCTTTTTCTTCTTGTCTATTTCCAGTCCAATTTGGATATACTTGTTTGTTTTTTTGTGTGTACATGTGTGTGTTTGTGTATATGTGTGTATGATCTGTACACATACATGTGTATACACATATTTACAATGGTTTCCATAAATAAGGGTAGCAATCTGTGACATGGGTGGCCAAATTTTAAAGTTATTAAATCATAATGAAATACCACAGCATTAAAAATGGGCACACCTATGATTCTTTTGAGCTAATTTGTGATCAAAATCCACCAAAATTTAATGCTTTCAAAGTTGGAAAAAAAATGAGAAAAATGGTTTATTTACAAGACATATGGGACACTTACTGATTTCTAAGCTCCTTTACAAAATGCTAAAGCTGTGTTGCCTTATTAAAGTTGCCTTGCCTAATTAAAGTTGCCTTGCCTAATTAAAGTTGCCTTACCTAATTAAAGTTGACTTCTATATAATTAAAGGTCTAATCTTGACCACTTCCTGTTTGCGCTTTATATTGATTTTAGAAAAAACGCTACCACGTACGGGTGTGATATTTGGCCATCTTACTCAGAGTCCCCCTCCGCTCATCAGGTGCTGAGGATATTTCCCATTGATGAAAAATAAAAGAGTTATTAGTGTTTAAAAAATGATGAGATTGTCTCTCCTGTCAATCACACCATGAAGGCCACGCCCCTTCTGGTTGGAGGGGGAGGGGCTATAAAACCCACATGTGTGGGCGTGGCTCAGTCTCTGCAAGATGGAGGAGGGAGAGGTCACGACTCGCTGTCTTTAGTGGCCTTGCTTGAAATTGTATGAAACTGCACTAGAATTTGGTGGCCTTGCACCCTGCTTGAAGTGGTAAGAAACTGCACTTAAATTTCATGGCCTTGCACCGTGCTTGAAATGGAATTTCAAGGGATAGCCGTGAGTCAACTGGCAGCCCACCAGCCGTGAGTGAGTGAGCTACCAGCACAACAGGCTTGAATGACAGAGCCGCCAGCCCAAGAATCCATTCGGCCCACAATGTCCATACTAGCCCTCTGGAAACCAGTCCCTTCAGCCCACAACATCCATACTAGCCACCATTATTGGAATTGGTGGAGAGGTGGAATATTGCGTTGAGGGACCAGCACTCCTGTGTGATGCTGGGACCCAACGGGTCCCACTTAGTCTAGTGTATATATATAGGAAAGAACAGCAGATAAATTGAAGATAGACACAAACTGCTGGAGTAACTCAGCGGGACAGGCAGCAACTAACTTTTCTTTTCTATCGTTTCTCTCTCTTTTATTATATAGTTTACAGTGCGCTATGTTTACAAATTCTGGTGTGCTGCTGCAAGTAAGAATTAAGAATTTCATTGTCTGGAACATACATCAATAAAACTCTCTTGATCTTTGACTCTTTGTGCAAATTTAGAAGTTTAAAATGGGTAATGATAACCAAAGTCCTTTAAAACAAAAATGTTCATACAAAGAGTACATTTCCAGTTAGAGTCAAAGTGGGGAAAATGGTACAAAGATACCATTTCATGTTATATTTGTAAATGGCAAAAGTAGAAACAACTGGCCATGATTCAATGACCATTGTAGAGCGTCAATTACTTAGTGACCAAGATTGGGCAATACATATTCAAGAATCATTCACCTTTGCAAGAAATGGGCAGCCACGGTGGTGCAGCGTTAGAGTTGCTGCCTTGGAGACCTGGGTTTGATCCCCACTATGGGTGCTGTCTGTACTGAGTTTATACGTTCTCCCCCTGACCACGTGGGTTTTCTCTATGATCATCAGTTTCATCCCATACTCCAAGGACGTACAGGTGTGTAGGTAAATTGGCTTGGTATAAATGTAAATTGTCCCGAGTGTGTGTAGGGTAGCATTAATGGTCGGTGTGGAGTCGGTGGGTCGAAGGGCCTGTTTCCGCACTATATCTCTAAACTAAACTAAACTCAACAAATAAAATTGCTGTGATATTTAAAGAATGGGGTGAAAATAGTGGAGAGCAAGGCTCAGAAAATCAATGAGCTATAAGAAATGTAAGCAGCTGTTTTAATGGAATTAAGAAATCTGAAGAGGGCAAAACATAGTGTGAGGAGTTGCATAAAGGCCCCGAAAGAATACTGAGAATGTAGGGCAGAGTATAAATAAGAAAGTTAGCTGTGCATGTTGCAAGAACAATACAATAAAGATAAGGGACTAATGTACATATAGACTGGACAGGCCAAACCTTTAGTATTAGTGTAAAGGATGAATTTATGGAGTGTATGAGAAAATAGAAAGATGGTGTATTTCTTTTTTAAGTGGTTGGAGTTTAAATACTTGAGTATCCTCGTATACTGGAATCATTGCTTTAACCTGCAGATGCATCAAGCAACATGCAGATCAATAGTATGTGTAGGCAGGCACGGAACTCGCTATCAAAATATGGAGGGGACCGGGATACAGGGGGGACACAATTTTTTGGCGGCCGCGAACATGCGCACACTTACACACACATGCGCGAGGCTTCGGAGGCTCAATCCAGCGCTAAATGCAGCTCAACTCTGCCTGTCTCGCCAGGTTAACCTACGAGCCCTGATTGGACTGACGGGATACCAGCGCTGCTTCTCCGCACTGGCCATATTTCCCGCAAGCCCAGGCAGGTTAACCTGGCGGGACAGGCAGAGTTGAACTGGGGTTAGCGTTGCTTCTCTGCGCTGGCTGTGGGCCTGGGGGTACAGCTCCCGTCTGACTCCTGACGTCTCTGACCACCCATGGGGGGGGGGCACTCGGGTGGGGACGGGACAGCGCCGGAGACCCGGCCGGGATCGATCCTGCCTTCGGATGAGGCGCAGGTCTGTGCCGCGTCTCCCCCCTCCAATCACTGCATTCTATCCTCAGCCCCACCCCACCCCCCGACTCCTCCCTCCTCCAATCATCGCGCTGAATGATCATGTCCCACCCCCATTGCCTGCTGACCGACGTCTCTCTCGTCCAATTGGCGCCTTCGATCAGCAGTCCCACCTCCGCTGTCTCGCGGAAAGCGGAGATTTTAAAATCCGGATGACAAAAACTGGAGGGGGATGTCCCCCACCTCTCAAAACATGGGGGGGATGTGTCCCCTCCGGCCCCCCCAGGTTTTCTGCCCCTGTTGTAGGAAGGAACTGCAGTTGCTGGTTTACAATGAAGATAGACACAAAATTCTGGAGTAACTCAGCGGTATGGGCAACATATGTGGAGAGAAGGAATGTGTGATGTTTCAGGTCGAGACCCTTGTCTGAAGACGCATTGTCACCCATTCCATCTCTCTAGAGAATCTGCCTGTCCCACTGAGTGACTCCAGCATTTTGTGTCTATCTTTGCAGGTGAATAGTATGTTGGTCTTTATTGTGAGCAGATTTGAGTACAATAGTTAAGACATTTTGCTTCAATTATGTAGATCAGAATGTAACAGCACAGTAGCAGGCCCTTTGGCCAAACAATATGCCAATTTAAACTAATCCCATGGTCCATATCCCTTATTCCCTATCTGTCTACATGTGAGTTCAGCTTGGCTAAAGGACTTTGCATTCGCTAAATAAAATGAGAAAACTGAATCGTAGTTAATATCAAAATATAAAACTGCAGATGGATTTATATAAATATCCAAACATTAATGCCATACATTTAATTTACATTTAATTTACATAATTAGCAAAATCAGGACATTACAAATATATGTGCTCTGACAACAGCATCGTTTGAATCTTCAGAAAAATAATTGATTTTGTTAAACTGCAGTGTTCTTTATTGCCACAAGATGGCTATCACACTATTACTTTGGCTGATCTCTGTTCCTTCAATCAGCCTGCATGGACACAAAAATGTTGATTGTAACAAAAGGGCTGCACAGTTACTTTCACTAGAGGAGTTTTGTTCCTCTCGACAAATTTAGTTGTATTGCAACTTTAGCAAGAAGGCATTTATATGGTGATGATACTCTGTAACTTAGAGTTACAGTAATGTGGAAATATGGTTAAACACTTGATCAAATCCAGTCTGTAATGTGATAAACTAATCAGCTTGCATTTCACAACAAACAGCTTTGGAATTTTCCTATTAGTGCAACTGATATTCCCAACTGTAAGGCCACTAGCACAAGTGAAGTCTTGGCAAAGCAGGCAGTAATTTGATATACAATACTGAATATGACTTAATATTAGGTCTGAAACATTAGAAAGCTTGGAACAGATTTTGCAAGTAAGTTTTTTAATTAGTTCTTAACAAGGGCCCCTCCGTATGGAAAGAACGCAAATGAAAGGCTTGATCCTTAAAGGCTCTAATTGGATTTCCACGAATGTGATGCAATTATTTTGTATACTTGGCCAAGACAAGCTCAAATAAAGAGCTGTGAAGTAGCTGAATCTAATCCTGAAAGATCGATGTTATTAATTCACTTTGCCCAGTTTACTGCTGCTAATTTGACAGTTCAAAAACACCTGTTTGGAACCCAAGACATTGGAGCAAAACTTAACAGCCATTCAGCTGTTTTCCAAAAGTCTTACATTATGAAATCTAACTGCATGACCTTTTTCCTTAATTTGTAAATACCGATGATTTAAGCTGCTAGAATTACCTTTTTTTTCAAAATTCTAAGCATTACTAACAGGCTAACAGTTGAAAAGGGGAAGACGTTTGTTTTTGTTTGGCTTGTTTTACTGAAGATGGGCTCAATCAAGTTGCAGGCTTGCCAATGTTTCTCTTGTTAAAATGAACAGAAGAAATGTCAACCCCTGTGGTAATTTTCATTGAGGTGTTGCTGGCAAACTTGCATTTTTTTTAAAGTGGATAGTAGAATTTACCATGAAACATCTTGACATCTACATTGTCATGTACTCCAAGCATTGTCTATGTTTCACTCATATCCCAAGGAATATGGATTTGTTTTCTGTAGGAAGGAACTGCAGATTTACACCGAAGATAGACACAAAATGCTGGAGTAACTCAGCAGGACAGGCAGCATCCCAGAAAAGAAGGAATGGGTGGTTTTTGGTTGAGATCCTTCTTCAGACTTTGATTTGATTTCTTTAGAAGTTGATTTCTGTAGCCAGTCATGATGTCAACCATCTCATGCCAGGAATTAGTCGAGTGAATCTCTTCGGGACTCCTGTGCCAATATATCTTTTCTTAGGTAAGGGGACCAAAATTGTGCACAGTATTCCAGGTGAGGCCTCACCAATATCTCCCCATTTCAAAATTCCTACCCATTTGCAACAAAGGCCAGTAGGTGGATACAAGAGACTGCAGATGTTGGAACGAGGAACAAAGAACAATCTGCTGAGGAACTCGGTAGGTTGAGCAGAATCTGCGGAGGGAAATAGACAGTGGAAGTTTGGGTTGGGGCACTTCATCTGGACTGAAAGAGTAGAGGGGAGATAGGCAGTGTAAAGAGGTGACAAGAATGCTGAGGGGAGTGGGAAGGGGCAAGAGCAAGTGAGTGATAGGTGGATACAGGTGAGGATGGAATGATTTACGGATGGAGTCAAGTGTGGGAGGGAAGGGTGGAAATAGCGACAGAGGCTGGTAGATGATGGGGTGGAGGCAACAGAGGGCTCCAGATGGTGAAGTCTGTTGGGAAATCATGCAGTCAAATAAAGGAGATACTGTGGGCAGATGAGATCAAAGGGGAAAGGAAAACCAGTGGATAATGAACAGAGGGAGGATGGAGGGGGGGGAAATTGGGGATGGGGGAGCGGTCTTGAGTCTGAAGAAGGGTCCTGACCCGAAACGACACCTTGCCACTGTATCCAACAATTATTACATCATTGTCTACGCAGCCACCCAAGAAGGGTCCTGCCTGACCTGCTGAGTTACTCCAGCACATTGTGTTTTGCTCCAGATTCCATCATCTGCAATTCCTTGTGTCCCCATTTGCCACCTCCTTGCCCATTCATTTATCCCATCAATATGAGTTGGTGCATCTTTGTATTCTCCTCACAGTTAACAGTCCATTTCATTTAGTGTCATCAGTAAGCTGGGATGTAATAGATTTGTTCCTGCAACTTAAATCATAAATATTATTTGTGAATAACTGGGTCAGCAACACTCATCTCCATGCCACCACGAGGTTCAGAAACTCCCATCCCAATAATGATCCATTTATTCCTACTCTGTTAACCAAAACTGATCCACATCAACATTTATTCCAGCTGCCATGCGATGTAACTTTGAATAAAAATCATGTGTGTTGATCTTTATTGAAATCTGAGTGTCCAAAAACATTACCATCTAGGTTTCCCTTATTTGGTCTGTTAGCTGCACCCTCAAGAAGTACCAGCAGATTCGTCAAATTGGATTTCACTTCCTGAACTCCACGTTAACTCTGTCCAGGTCTCTTCAATTTTCCAAGCACCCGGAAAGCACTTTGAAGTTATGCTTATACTGTTAATGGTACTAGTCAGACCACAGTTTGGAAAACTGCATATGTTGTTGGTCCCAACTTTCCAGGAAAGACTAGAAATCTTGCAGAGATGTACAAGGTTGTTCACGGAAAACTCCAGCTGTGAGAAATGATTGGGAAGGTAGGGTTTGCTTCCTTTTAAAAAAGAAGGCAGAAAGTAACATCTATCTATCTATCTATATTACTAAAAGTCTGTTCTTGACCGGTTTTGGCCATCTGTGCTGCGATTTCTGAGAGAACGCCGCCACCTTGCTCAGAGCCCCCCTCCGCCGCATGAGTGCCGAGGATTTTTCCCGTCGATTAAAAATTACAGAGATATTAATGTTTTTATAAATTTCCCCATTCTCTCTGCTGCCCCCGCTGGCGGCAGGGGGGAGGGACTATAAAACCAGGAAGTGGTGTACCACACAGTCTCTTCAAGATGGAGGAAGGCAGAGGGTCACGTTACTCTGAGCTGTGAATAACACTGAACACATGTCTACTCAAATGTAAGTGCCCTTAGTGGTTCTAAAATGCTTGCAAAAAAATGTCTATTGGTTCTAAAGCTTGCAAAAAAATGTCCATTGGTTCTAAAGCTTGCAAAAAAATGTCTATTGGTTCTAAAGCTTGCAAAAAAATGTCTATTGGTTCTAAAGCTTGCCAAAAAAATGTCTATTGGTTCTAAAGCTTGCAAAAAATGTCTCTATTGGTTCTAAAGCTTGCAAAAAAATGTATATTGGTTCTAAAGCTTGCAAAAAGTGTCTCTAATGGTTCTAAAGCTTGCAAAAATGTCTATTGGTTCTAAAGCTTGCAAAAAAATGTCTATTGGTTCTAAAGCTTGTAAAAAATGTCTATTGGTTCTAAAGCTTGCAAAAAATGTCTATTGGTTCTAAAGCTTACAGAAAAAGTCTATTGGATCTAAAGCTTGCAAAAAATGTCTATTGGTTCTAAAGCTTGCAAAAAAATGTCTATTGGTTCTAAAGCTTGCAAAAAAAATGTCTATTGGTTCTAAAGCTTGCAAAAAAATGTCTATTGGTTCTAAAGCTTGCAAAAAAATGTCTATTGGTTCTAAAGCTTGCAAAAAGTGTCTCTATTGGTTCTAAAGCTTGCAAAAAATGTCTATTGGTTCTAAAATGGTTCATACTAGCGCTCCAGAAAGCGCCCCCCTCCCCTGGTTGGCTTGGGTGTGTCTTGAAATTGAAAGACACTACTTACTGCAAATGGTGGCTTGGATGCAATGGCTTGAAGTTAAAAGGCATTACTTACTGCAAATGGTGGCTTGGGTGCATTGGCTTGAAGTTGAAAGGCACCACTTACTGCAAATGGTGGCATGAAGTTGAAAGGTACTACTTACTGCAAATGGTGGCATGAGGTTGTAAGGCACTACTTACTGCAAATAGTGGCTTGGGTGCTTTGGCTTGAAGTTAAAAGGCACTACTGTAAATGCACTTCCTGTTTGCACTGTATATTGATTTTAGATAAAACGCTACCACTTGCGGCTGTGATTTTTGGCCATCTTACTCAGTCCCCCTCCGCTGAGCAGGTGCAGAGAATTCTTCCCATCAATGAAAATTAAAAGTGTTATTAGTTTTTTTTTAAATGTTGAGAATCACTCTCCTGTCAATCACTCCATGAAAGCCACACCTTTTCCGGTGGGGGTGGGGGGGTGGGGGAGGGGTTATAAAACCCGGAAATGTGGGTGTGGCTCAGTCTCTGCAAGACGGAGGAGGGAGAGGTCACGATTCGCTGTCTTTAGTGGCTTTGCACCCTACTTCAAATGGTATGAAACTGCACTTGAATTTGGTGGCCTTGCACCCTGCTAGAAGTGGTAAGAAACTGCACTTGAATTTGGTGGCCTTATACCCTGCTTGAAATAGAATTTCAAGGATTAGCCGTGAGTCAACTACCAGCCCACCAGCCGTGAGTGAGTGAGTTGCCAGCACAACAGGCTTGATTGACTGAGACGCCAGCCCAAGAATCCATTTGGCGCACAATTGCATACTAGCCCTCTGGAAACCAGTCCCTTCAGCCCACAACACCCATACTAGCGCTCCAGAAAGCCCCCCCCCCCCCCCCCCCCCAACTGGCCACCAATATTAGAATTGGTGGAGAGGTGGATAATTGCATTGGATGACCAGCCATCCTGTGTGATGCTGGGACCCAATGGGTCCCACTTAGTCTAGTATATAACTAAAAGTCTCATCTTGACCACTTCCTGTCTGCGCTCTATATTGATTTTAGAAAAAACGCTACCATATATTGCTATGATTTTTGGCCATCTTACTCACAGTCCTCCTCTGCTGAGGCAGCCCTGAGGATTTCTCCGATCGATGAAAAATAAAAGTTATGAGTGTATAATAAATCTTGAGCAGCTGATTGGTCCTCTCGCCTGTCAATCACCACGATGAAGGTAACGCCCCTTCCAGGGCGCCAGGACTATAAAACCCCAGATGCCTGGAAGTGAGTCAGTCACTCTGGAAGATCACGAGGGAGAGTCCACAACTGTGTTTCTAAGCTGTGAATCAACTGAACTGTGAGTCTGCAATGTACTTGCAATAATTTATTTGTTAACCCTTAATGACAATGCAATAAGTTGTTTGGCAATTTGGTGGCCTGCACTCTGCTTGAAATGCTATGAAATTGAGTTTAGTGGCCTGCACTCTGCTTGAAATGCTATGAAATTGAGTTTAGTGGCCTGCACTCTGCTTGAAATGCTATGAAATTTAGTTTGGTGGCCTGCACTCTGCCTGAAATGCTATGAAATTGAGTTTGGTGGCCTTCACTCTGCCTGAAATGTTATGAAATTGAATTTGGTGGCCTGCACTCTGCTTGAAATGCTGTGAAATTGAATATGGTGCCCCCCACCTCCCACTGGCCACCAATATTGGATTTGGTGGAGAGGTGGAATATTGCGCTGGGGTACCAGCCCTCACGTGTGATTTATATACCTCTAGTGGTATATAAAGTTGTGTAAAGAGGTGTAGATATAGGAAGGAGCTAGATACCTTGGAAGAAACAAGGGGAAGAGATTTTAAGTTCTTAGTAGAGGGCTCAGAGAGGAAATCAAGACATTGTATGGACCAAACTCAGCGTTGAAAGGGTTGCTTGAAGATCGAGTACCACCTGAGAGTAGTTGGCAGTGATCGTGCCTGCCAGGAGTAAGCATTGCAACATTATGGTGTGGATTGGGGGAGGGATTAAGGTCGGAAAAGATTTTACACCTTCCTAGAAATTTAATTTGAGCTCTGGACCAATGTGTGGGATAAGTTCAAAAAGGCATCTTGGTCAGCATTGATGATTGGGCCAAAGGACCTGCTTCTGTGCCAGGCAATTCTATGAATCTCTTAATACTGAGGGCACAGAAGATAAGACCCCCCCCCCCCCTCCCCCCCCCACCGGGCCCTTTCTCCAGCGTTGCGCTCTCCCTCCACCCTCCTCTCCAATTCCCAGTCTTCAGGGATGAGCAGGGCCTGTCTCGGCGGCCTTCCCACTCTGGGCGAGTTCCCGGAGACCAATTTTCCAAGGGACACAATCTCTCCTGGGAATGATTGCGAGTGCAATCTACACTGGATCAATCAGCCTTTATGGGAGTTGTACACAAAGAAAGAAAATAATCAATACAGTTCCATGTTTAAGATGCTATTGGAAAACAATCTTGCCAACTTCGAATACATATCAATGTAACCTGAAATTTCCATTTGAATACACTCTGCCTGTGGCCAACATTCAAACAACTTCCCAGCTTGTTGAAACTTTCCCAATGATGTGAGTACAGATGATTGTTACTTCATGCTGTGAAAATAGATAATGTAACTCAAAACACTGAAGGGAACTAAACGTTAGACACTCACTCACTCTTTAGTCAATGTGCTCTGATAGTCATTCTGTTCAGGAGTGGTTTTCAATAGGGTGACATTACCTTTCTACTTGTTTAAAGTCTGCAGTCAGAACCAATTACATTTTTTCTTCCTCCAGCGGCACACAAAATCAATCAGTAAAAGTATTAATCACTGGCATTATCAATTTTCCTGCTATTTTAAACTTTTATACATACTTAAAATCAAACACTAGCAGCTTTTGTCACAATGACACAAAACTATGCTGGGATTCCAGGAATGACAGCATGCGTGTGAATTCTGTTGATGTATTCACTTCCCTTTTCTTAAAGAAGTCACATTAAAACTTGTCAAATTCGGGAAGATTTCAAATGAACCTGCTGAAGTTACCTGAACATCCAAGTTCATATCGCTATCTGGATGCGTGAATTTCAATTTATTTTTTATTTCACTGGGTTGACTCATTTTATCACTATTTAACTCTGTATATGCCAGCTCAGCACTGATCAAGTGCTCCTGCATTTGGTATAACATTCACCAGATGTACAGCGTTGACCTAGGTGGTCAACCACAACAACATTCTTTAAACCTGGCTTCAGAAAAGATTCTCTGCCCAACTTCCATTACCCCAGAGTAACAGGAAGCATTCTTCCAGTCTTTTCCAAAATTATTACTTTAATCTTAGTTTTGATTAAATTGGAGACAGAACGGTGAAGCCCGTACCACAAAGACTCATGCCTTATCCTATTTGGTTGGTATTTAGAATGAAGGGACTTTAGGTTCAAGGTTTCCGCACCACCTCCACCACAAGCTATCAAATAATCTACTTTTTCAATATATCAGAAAATTCTGCAATGATTCAGCAGGTTTATTTCATTTGCAATGTTACACCACTCTGGTTAGAGACCTATGGATGTAACAGATGGGTTTGCTCCTTCAGGAGAGCAAAGAGCTGTTTGTTAATGGAAGGGAACCATCTGCTTCATTGTCAACTCACTCATCAGCAAAATGCTTCTAATGAGAGGCATAAGAAAAAGGTAATAATGACCTGAATCTTTGTTGGTCAAGAAATGTGTACATTTCAGTAGCTAATTTCCCCCCAGGCCAAATCTGGATTTATCTTCTGCTATGATAACCAGCAATTAATCATTAGGGGCCCAATGAGGTAAGTAGGAAAGACACGACTAGAAACGTATCCCTGGTCAGTTGGCTCAATATTCCATTAAGTTTATACTAATGTAAGAGACAAATAATCAAAAATCAAGTAGCTCAGACCTTCAGCCATTCATAGATTTTCATATATTTCAATGTTTGATAAAGTAACATCAGTATAACTAATAGTCTATAGATAGCACTAAGTTGAGGACTTGCAAATATAAGATTATAAATTCATAAGCTATAGGAGCAGAATTAGGCCATTTAGCCCATCAAGTCTACTCCGCCATTCAATCGTGGAGATTTATCTTTCCCTTTTAATCCCATTCTTTATCTGACTTGGTTTTAATGCATTATGTGAAGGCCAGGATCTCTGAGAGCATGACACTCCTTCAGTGAGCAATCACTTTCAAATACTTGGAGTGGAGCTTGAACCCTAAACCCAACTCAGAGGCAATGGATCTACCAGCAAGCCAATTGTGGAAGGCCCCAAAGATGGCCTACACAACCGGTATCAACATTCCCTCTCTCTACATGTCCTAAAGATTTTCACTTTTATAATCCATATATAATGGATGCCAAAACACACCTCTGTTCTGGTGGCAACTATAGCCAAGTAATACTTTGAGCCAAAACTGCCAGAAAGGTAAAAATTCAAAAGTAGAAATAAAAGTACAACAAAACTGTGAGATGTGCAAAAAGATCAAAAAATACGTTTGAGAAGTAGAACATGGAACAGTACAGCACAGGTATAGACCTTTCAGTCTCTAGATGCAGGAAACATGTCCCGATGTTGGGGGAGTCCAGATCCAGGGGCCACAGTTTAGGAATAAGAGGTAGGCCAGTTAGAACTGAGATGAGGAAAAATGTTTTCACCCAGAGAGTTATAAATTTGTGGAATTCTCTGCCTCAGAAGGCAGTAGAGGCTGATTCACCGGATGCATTCAAAATAGAGTAAGATAGAGCTCTTAGGGCTAGCGGAATCAATGGATATGGGGAGAAGGCAGGAGCGGGGTACTGATTGTGGATGATCAGCCATGATCACGTTGAATGGCGGTGCAGGCTCGTAGGGCCGAATGGCCTACTCCTGTACCTATTGTCAATATATTTATGTATCTATGAAATCTGTGCCTCATGTCCCTCAGGGCCTTTGTTCAGACTGAGCGTATCCGTATTCCTCCATTATCTGCCTGCACATTCATGAGTCTGTTCAAAAGCTTCTTAACCACCACTATTGTTCCCTCCACTGTCAACACCACCTTTGTCATCTCTTTGCAGCTCCTCTAGCTTTGGTTTCATGTGGGGGGAGGGGGGCTAGGGGGAGAGGGGGGTGTGTGGTCTGGGGGATGGGATGGGGGGTGCGGGGGAGGGGGGGAGGGTGTTGTTCCTGAATTGCATATGATCTGTGACTACCATTAGCAGAGGGAAAATTGGGGTTGGTTGATACTGACATCATCAAAATGTAATCTGATGAAACTGGAAACACCTGGTTCAAAGCCCAGACAACTTTAAAGCCATTGGAAATTATGAAACAGCTCAAAACAAAAGGAAAGGAATTTGTTTTCGCAATTACAGCCTAGAAACAGGTGCACTTAAAAGACTAACAGAACGTCCACTTCCCCTTGTTCATGAACAATTCAAGACAAACAATGTTGATTTTCCCAAGCCTGAGCAAAATTAAACCAGACCTGAGCCATAAGGTGGTTCTTTCTTATCTCTGTTTCATCCTATAATTTGTATTAGCTGACCTGTGGCCATTTTACTGAATGTAGAAAAAAGCGACCCAAAATATTTAGTTCAATAGCAGGTTGAATTATGTTATGCATCCCGTCTACCATTTTGTTAAACTTATAAGAAGTGCATTGGATCGAGCTCCTGCTGGGTTGTAATCCAGAATTTAGGCTTGAGCAATTAACAGGCTTGAGAAATGTGTCAGCAATATTTTTCTTTGGTTGCAGTTCCAAATTCTTGTTGCTAACGGGACAGCCAAGTTCCAGAACCAATTTTCAGTGGTATTATTGGATAAAGTGGAATAAACATTCCCTCCCCCACTCTGGCTTCATTCCCACTGCGCACTATTTCTGGAGATATCAGTTTCCAAATCTGTACATACGTGCTTTATTTGAATTCATTTATAGTGAAAGAGCTACTTGCTTGTGCTTTGTTTACTTTAATGCAGAAATTAGATTTGGGATTTGGGTCAGACTCAGGACTTCAATTGCAATGAATCCAAGCTTGATGATTTAGCTCTGGAGTCGGCTTGCTTCCTTCATTTCCCGCTTCTACATTTTATACCAAGAGCATTGGTGAAGTACAACCACAGCAGGTAATACTGGTTCACTCTTGGGCCTAAGGTGATCATGGTTCATGCCGACGCACAATTTGTTCGAGGAAATAACTCTCATAAAGGTAAGAAGTCTAGACTACATGAAGGACTGGATAACATCAGTGAATCTGAGAAGATAGCTACAGCTACTCCTTTCACAAGAGCAGGAGTGCTTCTGTAACTCAGTTTAATTCATGCAAGTCACATTACAGTTCATATTTCATAATATTAGATGTATAACTTTGCTAGATTGTCAAAATATAGATGTAGGATTTCTATTCCTAATGGAAAACAAGGAAAAATCCTCAGGCGGCCACCGAGAACCAAGCACAATGCGTTCTGTTGGAGTTTAGGCTTTAGACTTTAGAGATACAGCATTGTAACAGGCACTTTGGCCGACTAACTCAACACCAACCAGCGATCACCCCGTACACTATCCTACACACTAGGGACAAGTTACAATTTTCCAAAGCCAATTAACCGACAAACCTGTACGTCTTTGGAGTGTGGGGGGAAACGAGAGCACCCATAGAAACATAGAAAATAGGTGCAGGCGGAGGCCATTAGGCCCTTCAAGCCAGCACCGCCATTCATTGCGATCATGGCTGATCATCCCCTATCAATAACCCGTGCCTGCCTTCTCCCCATATCCCTTGACTCCACTAGCCCTAAATGTGGCAGGGAATTCCATAAATTCACAACTCTCTGGGTTCAGTCAGGACGGAATAGTTTCAGAGGACCCACCAGGCTACTCCCTTGAGTATAGAAGGTGATGCGAGATTACCTCACAGGCTCACTTACCTCACTGCAGTTTAATACATCATCCGAAGAAATGATGAAATCTACTGGAACTGGGTTTATTCTGAATTCCAACCTCCCTGGATGGCTCAGAACCTTCCATAGTCTTCATCTACGGGACCTCCAGGGAAGTGAATGACTTTCTGTCAATGGACAGGAATTATCACAGTGTCCCCGATACCCCAGGCCTCATTCCAGGAACATTCCTTTCCTTATAGCCCCGAATGCCTGGATATGACTCTGAAAGATCACGAGGGAGAGGCCATGATTCTCATTCTAAGCTGTGAATCAACTGAAATGTGATTCTGCAATGTACTGTGCAATGAAAATGCAATGAGCTGTTCGGCCTGTCCTGTGCTTGAAACTGCAATGGCAATGGAAATGAAATGAAAATGCAATCTGCTGTTTGGCTTGGCCTGCCCTGTGCATGAAACTGCAATGGCAATGGAAGTGAAATTAAAATGCAATCAGCTGTTTGGCTCTGAAAGATCACGAGGGAGAGGCCATGACTCTCATTCTAAGCTGTTTGGCTTGGCCTGCCCTGTGCATGAAACTGCAATGGCAATGGAAGTGAAATTAAAATGCAATCAGCTGTATGACTCTGAAAGATCACGAGGGAGAGGCCATGACTTTCATTCTAAGCTGTGAATCAACTGAAATGTGATTCTGCAATGTACTTGCAATAAATGATTTGTTAGCCCTTAATGAAAATGAAATGAGTTGTTTGGCCTGCCCTGTGCTTGAAACTGCAATGGCAGTGGAAATGAAATGAGAATGCAATGAGCTGTTTGGCTTGGCCTTCC
Organism: Amblyraja radiata; assembly: GCF_010909765.2. Lineage (NCBI taxonomy): Eukaryota > Metazoa > Chordata > Chondrichthyes > Rajiformes > Rajidae > Amblyraja > Amblyraja radiata. The sequence continues at coordinate 17,860,975 of NC_045963.1, forward strand.
CTGTGCTTGAAACTGCAATGGCAATGGAAGTGAAATGAAAATGCAATCTGCTGTTTGGCTTGGCCTGCCCTGTGCATGAAACTGCAATGGCAATGGAAGTGAAATTAAAATGCAATCAGCTGTTTGGCTTGACCTGTCGTGCTTGAAACAGCAATGGCAATGGTAGTGAAATGAAAATGCAATCAGCTGTTTGGCTTGGCCTGCCCTGTGCTTGAAACTGCAATGGCAATGGAAGTGAAATGAAAATGCAATCAGCTGTTTGGCTTGGCCTGCCCTGTGTTTGAAAATGCAATCAGCTGTTTGGCTTGGCCTGCCCTATGTTTGAAACTGCAATGGAAGTGAAATGAAAATGCAATGAGCTGTTCGGCCTGTCCTGTGCTTGAAACTGCAATGGCAATGGAAATGAAATGAAAATGCAATGAGCTGTTCGGCCTGCCCTGAGCTTGAAATTGAAATGGAAATGAAATGAAATGAGTTGTTTGGCCTGCCTGAAACAACTCATTTCGGCCCATAAGGCCCCTACTAGCTGAGAAACCAGTCCCTTTTGCCCAAAATGCCCGTATTAGCCCAGGGGGAGCATTTTGGCCCAAAAGGCCTGTGCCAGGCCAGGAAAAGTCCAGAAAATGTGCCTTTCACTGAGATTTCACTCAGATTTTTTTAATAAGAGTCCCTTCGGCCCATCAGGACTGTACTAGCCCAGGAGTCCTTTCGGCCCATCAGCAAGTATTCCCCCTGCAAGTATTAAATCTCATCCCAGTATTTTTCTCCCTCCCTTCATTGGCTCCCTGTGAGATCCAGGCCACGATAGATTTTCATCTTTCATTGCTGTGATCTGCAGAAATAGATGAAAAATGTCTAAAATTGATTCTCCACCCTCACCCCCTTCTCTGCACAGAGTCTCTCACCTGTTTGGGGCAGAATTTCTGGCAGTTTCTGAGCTGCTAGCCCACCAGGCCTGAGTGACTGAGCTGCCAGCTCACCAGGCCTGAGTGACTGAGCTGCCAGCTCACCAGGCCTGAGTGACTGAGCTGCCAGCTCACCAGGCCTGAGTGACTGAGCTGCCAGCTCACCAGGCCTGAGTGACTGAGCTGCCAGCCCACCAGGCCTGAGTGACTGAGCTGCCAGCCCACCAGGCCTGAGTGACTGAGCTGCCAGCCCACCAGGCCTGAGTGACTGAGCTACCAGCCCACGAATCCATTCAGCCCACAATACCCATACTAGCCCTCTGGAAACCAGTCCCTTCAGTGCACAACACCCATACTAGCACTCCAGAAAGTCTCCCCCCCCCCCCCCCCCCCCCCCACAACATAAATATTGGAATTGGTGGAAAGGTGGAATATTGCATTGGGGGACCAGCCCTCCCATGTGAACATTTAGTCTAGTCTATCTATATTACTAAAAGTCTGTTCTTGACCGCTGCAATTGTGCTGCAATTTCCGAGAGAACGCCGCCACCTACGGCCGTCATTTTTGGCCACCCTGCTCAGAGCCCCCCTCCGCCGCATGTGTGCCGAGGATTCTTCCCGTCGATTAAAAATGACAGAGATTTTAATGTTTTTACAAAATTCCCCATTCTCTCTGCTGCCCCCGCTGGCGGCAGGGGGAGGGACTATAAAACCAGGAAGTGGTGTGCCACACAGTCTCTTCAAGATGGAGGAAGGCAGAGGGTCACGTTTCTCTGAGCTGTGAATAACACTGAACACATGTCTACTCAAATGTAAGTGCCCTAAGTGGTTCTAAAATGCTTGCAGAATGTGTCTATTGGTTCTCAAGCTTGCAAAAAAATGTCTATTGGTTCTAAAGCTTACAAAAAAATGTTTATTGGTTCTAAAGCTTGCAAAAAGTGTCTCTATTGGTTGTAAAGCTTGCAAAAAAAATGTCTATTGGTTCTAAAATGGTTCATACTAGCGCTCCAGAACGGCCCCCCCCCCCCCCTTGCCCCCCTCCCCTGGTTGGCTTGGGTGTGTCTTGAAATTGAAAGGCACTACTTACTGCAAATGGTGGTATGAAATTGAAAGGCACTACATACTGCAAATGGTGGATTGGTTGCTTTGGCTATAAGTTGAAAGGCACTACTTACTGCAAATGGTGGCTTGGGAGCTTTGGCTTGAATTTGAAAGGCACTATTACTGCAAATGGTGGCTTGGGAGCTTTGGCTTGAAGTTGAAAGGCACTATTACTGCAAATGGTGGCTTGGGTGTGGCTTGAAGTTGAAAGGCACTACTTACTGCAAATGGTGGCTTGGTTGCTTTGGCTTGAAGTTGAAAGGCACTACTTACTGCAAATGGTGGCTTGGGTGTGGCTTGAAGTTGAAAGACACCATTTACTGCAAATGGTGGCATGAAGTTGAAAGGCACTATTACTGCAAATGGTGGCTTGGGAGCTTTGACTTGAAGTTGAAAGGCACTATTACTGCAAATGGTGGCTTGGGAGCTTTGACTTGAAGTTGAAAGGCACTACTTACTGCAAATGATGGCTTGGGTGTGGCTTGAAGTTGAAAGGCACTACTTACTGCAAATGGGGGGCGTGGGTGCATTGGCTTGAAGTTGAAAGGCACTACTTACTGCAAATTGTGGCTTGAAGTTGAAAGGCACTATTTCCTGCAAATGATGGCTTGGGTGTGACTTGGGTGTGGCTTGAAGTTGAAAGACACCACTTACTGCAAATGGTGGCATGAAGTTGAAAGGCACTACTTACTGCAAATGGTGGCTTGGGTGTGACTTGGGTGTGGCTTGAAGTTGAAAGGCACTACTTACTGCAAATGGTGGCATGAAGTTGAAAGGCACTACTTACTGCAAATGGTGGCTTGGGAACTTTGACTTGAAGTTGAAAGGCACTACTTACTGCAAATGATGGCTTGGGTGTGGCTTGAAGTTGAAAGGCACGACTTACTGCAAATGATGGCTTGGGTGTGGCTTGAAGTTGAAAGGCACTACTTACTGCAGATGGTGGCTTGGGTGCTTTGGCTTTAAGTTGAAAGGCACTTCTTACTGCAAATGGTGGCTTGGTTGCTTTGGCTTGAAGTTGAAAGACACTACTTACTGCAAATTGTAGCGTGGGTGCTTTGGCATTAAGTTGAAAGGCACTGCAAATGGTGGCATGAAGTTGAAAGGCACTACTTACTGCAAGTGGTGGCTTGGGTGTATTGGTTTGAAGTTGAAAGGCACTACTTACTGCAAATGGTTGCATGAGGTTAACAGGCACTACTTACTGCAAATGGTGGCTTGGGTGCATTGGCTTGAAGTTGAAAGGCACTATTTACTGCTAATGGTAGCATGAAGTTGAAAGGCACTATTACTGCAAATGGTGGTTTGGTTGCTTTGGCTTGAAGTTGAAAGGCACTACTTACTGCAAATGGTGGCTTGGATGCAGTGGCTTGAAGTTAAAAGGCATTACTTACTGCAAATGGTGGCTTGGGTGCATTGGCTTGAGGTTGAAAGGCACCACTTACTGCAAATGGTGGCATGAAGTTGAAAGGTACTATAACCATATAACCATATAACAATTACAGCACGGAAACAGGCCATCTCGGCCCTACAAGTCCGCGCCGAACAATTTTTTTTTTCCCTTAGTCCCACCTGCCTGCACTCATACCATAACCCTCCATTTCCTTCTCATCCATATGCCTATCCAATTTATTCTTAAATGATACCAACGAACCTGCCGCCACCACTTCCACTGGAAGCTCATTCCACACCGCTACCACTCTCTGAGTAAAGAAGTTCCCCCTCATGTTACCCCTAAACTTCTGTCCCTTAATTCTGAAGTCATGTCCTCTGGTTTGAATCTTCCCTATTCTCAAAGGGAAAAGCTTGATCACATCAACTCTGTCTATCCCTCTCATCATTTTAAAGACCTCTATCAAGTCCCCCCTTAACCTTCTGCGCTCCAGAGAATAAAGACCTAACTTATTCAACCTATCTCTGTAACTTAGTTGTTGAAACCCAGGCAACATTCTAGTAAATCTCCTCTGTACTCTCTCTATTTTGTTGACATCCTTCCTATAATTGGGCGACCAAAATTGTACACCATACTCCAGATTTGGTCTCACCAATGCCTTGTACAATTTTAACATTACATCCCAGCTTCTATACTCAATGCTCTGATTTATAAAGGCTAGCATACCAAAAGCTTTCTTTACCACCCTATCTATATGAGATTCCACCTTCAAGGAACTATGCACGGTTATTCCCAGATCCCTCTGTTCAACTGTATTCTTCAATTCCCTACCATTTATCATGTACGTCCTATTTTGATTTGTCCTGCCAAGGTGTAACACCTCACATTTATCAGCATTAAACTCCATCTGCCATCTTTCAGCCCATTTTTCCAAATGGCCTAAATCACTCTGTAGACTTTGGAAATCCTCTTCATTATCCACAACACCCCCTATCTTGGTATCATCTGCATACTTACTAATCCAATTTACCACCCCTTCATCCAGATCATTGATGTACATGACAAACAGCAAAGGACCCAACACAGATCCCTGAGGCACCCCACTAGTCACCTGCCTCCAACCCGACAAACAGCCATCCACCATTACCCTCTGGCTTCTCCCATTCAGCCACTGCTGAATCCATCTTGCTATTCCTGCATTTATACCCAACAGTTGAACCTTCTTAACCTTCTTACTGCAAATGGTGGCATGAGGTTGTAAGGCACTACTTACTGCAAATGGTGGCTTGGGTGCTTTGGCTTGAAGTTAAAAGGCACTACTGTAAATGCACTTACTTCCTGTTTGCACTGTATATTGATTTTAGATAAAACGCTACCACTTACGGCTGTGTTTTTGGCCATATTACTCAGTCCCCCTCTGCTGAGCAGGTGCAGAGAATTCTCCCCATCAATGAAAAATAAAAGTGTTATTCGTTTTTTTTTAAATGTTGAGAATCTATCTCCTGTCAATCACTCCATGAAAACCACACCTTTTCCGGTGGGGGGGGGGGGGGGGAGGGGTTATAAAACCTGGAAATGTGGGTGTGCCTCAGTCTCTGCAAGATGGAGGAGGGAGAGGTCACGACTCGCTGTCTTTAATGGCTTTGCACCCTACTTCAAATGGTATGAAACTGCACTTGAATTTGGTGGCCTTGCACCCTGCTAGAAGTGGTAAGAAACTGCACTTGAATTTTGTGGCCTTATACCCTGCTTGAAATAGAATTTCATGGATTAGCCGTGAGTCAACTACCAGCCCACCAGCCGTGAGTGAGTGAGTTGCCAGCGCAACAGGCTTGATTGACTGAGACGCCAGCCCAAGAATCCATTTGGCGCACAATTTGCATACTAGCCCTCTGGAAACCAGTCCCTTCAGCCCACAACACCCATACTAGCGCTCCAGAAAGCCCCCCCCCCCCCCCAACTGGCCACCAATATTAGAATTGGTGGAGAGGTGGAATATTGCGTTGGATGACCAGCCCTCCTGTGTGGTGCTGGGACCCAACGGGTCCCACTTAGTCTAGTATTAATTAAAAGCAAGCATTCTCACCCTTGTAAATTACTTCAAACATTCCTTTAATTGCATTAAATTATTCATTTAGCCCTAAAGCAAAGAACAACATTTGACCTGAAAAATTGTATACAGGAGATGTAATTAATATTGAAAAGTGCACTGCTGCAACCAATTCAAACTTTATCTTTTTGGAGCACAAAAAATCAACAATTAAAGCCATTTGAGCCTTGTACAATTTTCTATTCAATTACCTTTAAATTGTGGATTGTGTAAAGTGTGTTGCCAGTTTGCCTTTGTAATGACTCAAATAAAGGTCGACTTCACCCTCATTTGGTTTGATTTTTTTCTAAGCTCATGGTGTGGCACGGTGGCACAGCAGTAAAGCTACCCGGGTTCAATCCCGATTACGGAGTTTGTACGTTCTCCCTGTGACCTGCGTGGGTTTTCTCCGAGATCTTCCGTTTCCTCCCATACTCCAAAGACGTACAGGTTAGTAGGTTAATTGGCTTGGTATAAATGTAATATTGTCCCTAGTATGTGTAAGGTAGTGTTAATGTGCGAGGTATGCTGAAAATCATCGGACTGGCTGCAAGGCCACAAATGGGCCCCGACCTCAAGTGTTTCACAGAGGAAGAGGACTTAACTTGCTGGTGCCTTTCCCCACAGTGGAAAATTTTGATTCTGCTGTGGGGGGACGTTTGTGTTGAACTCTAAAATGTGTGTCCATTTTCTTTATTTTTTAAACCTTTTTCTCTGGTATGGAAACTTATTATCTAATTTATGTAAAGCACTTTGGTGTCAATGCGAGTTGACTTAAAACGTGCTATATAAATAAAACTTACTTACTTACTTACTGGTTGGTGTGGACTTGGTGGGCTGAAAGGCCTGTTTCCGCGCTGTATCTCTAAACTAAACTAATATAACCCTCATTCAAAAGCAAAAACTCTACTCCACTGCTTGTGATTATTGATGACACAGTGCGAGGGATCTTCAGCTTCATAGAGAATGCCGCAGGATTTAGAAGGAAGGAATTGATGTGATACAGTCCAAATACACACATAGGATTGTTCATATGCAGTGTGTTACATCTAATTCATGGAGCTGCAATGTGGGAAAGTCCTGCAGAGGCTACAGGTTTATTTGAGTGGTTTCAGGGATGAAGGATTTCAGCAACACATTTCATCTGCTCCACTGCCAAATCTCCTCAAGGCATGTCTACTTTGAAGAAGTTCTCCTCCTCTCTCTGTCGAGAGTTCTGCAATATCCTCTCTCGCTGCTCCCCCTCAATCTGAAGAAGGGTCTCAACCCAAAACGTGACCCATTCCTTCTCTCCAGAGATGCTGCCTGTCCCAGCTTGTCTAAGCTGAGTTACTCCAGCATTTGTGTCTATCTTCAGCAGCAGCAGATGTCTGATACCTATCCAGGCTGGTCACCTTGAAGCAAAGATAGTGTGAGCACATTTGTACAACATCATGATGGGTTTAGATGGAGTAAATAGAGTTCTTCGCATTAGTTGATGATTGCAAGACAGAAGAAACAGATTCAAAATTATGTTCCAGAGACACAATTTGTGTATTGATGATGTCCTTATTATTTATTTTTCTCCGACTATATGTTTTTTTCTCTTCTGTTTAATCTTTGTAAGGTGACCTTGAGATTTGAAAGGCGCCCGAAAATAAAATTTATTATTATTATTATTAAGGGGGAATGTGAAGAGAGATTTCTGTCATACAATTATGATCTGGAATTCAGTGCCTGTGAAGTTAATGGTGACAGAATCTATCAGTGTTATCGGAAGGAAATTGGGTAGCACTTAAAGAAAAAATAATTTGTTGATGGAAAAAACGGGGGATCAGAGTTAACACATTGCTCTACAGAGAATTTGGAATAGGCTCAATTACCCCAAAAACTTTCTTCTGTCCATATCAATTGTTTGATTCTGATGAAGTATTTATATTCTTCTCATCCAATGACACTTTGTCCCAGCAAACCACATTTGCCTGCACAACACTTATTTATATATGTTTCTTGTTCATTTACAATCCATCAGGATGAAGAATGACTTGTTTCCACTCTGGTTCTGTCGATTCTAAGGTGGCTGGTGAGGAACACTGGTCACGGCTTAGTCCGTCAGGATGTGTTCACTCCTTATTTTCCATATTTGAACAACCGTTCTGAGAGATTCAGAATGACTAAATGGGATATAATTAATTAGAACAAGCATTTATAACACAATCATCTGGATTAAACCATAAAGCAAACTAATAAATAGGTGGCAATTCCCCCACATGGGTAAATTTAAAAAATAACAAAATACAGATGATATTGATGTATGTTGTTTATTTGTACTTAGATTATGAATGTATTCCAAGTACTTTTTATATAGTTACGGTTATTACTAGAAATCTAATGGACTGTACAAGTAAAGTGTGCAAGGATGCATTACACCACTGAGAGTGCACTGGAGTCAAATTATAAACTGTTTATAAGTAAAATAGCTTGTACATAACAAAAATCTGGTGCCAAGAAATGAATGGGAAAAATCCATATGCGCATTGATCAAACTTACTGCTGAGCCTTTCGCTGAGTGGTGAGTTCCTCATGGGAATTCTATTTTTAACTTTAATGGCATGTACAATTATATTAATATGGCATTCAATTTTTTTTTAATGTATTTAACCCTGCCTTCACTGAATAAAGATTTACGCCCACCACAGGACTAGCACGTTTGAGACTTTTATTTCTTGCTGGAAGTACAAAATGGAAAAGAATATGTCTTGCTGCTCTGATATTCTGTTTAATTCTGCATGGCACAAATGTCAATTAAAAAGATACTTGTATCAACAAAACATTCACTGAATGGTACTCTGTTCAGGGGACAATTTGTCTCCACTTCACCTTCTCTAATTACATTGTTATTAGGCAAAGCAATGAAATGCGTCATCACAATTTAAACTGCCGTGCCATGTGATTATAAACAAACAACATAAAAACCTTGCCAGACACTATTGAATATACAGTAAACCCTCGTTATTGTAGACCACATGGTGGGTGGAGGAAGGTGTCTGTTATTGCCGATTCTCCGCTATTTTAACTGAGTAATCCCCAGTGTTTAATTGTCATACGAACCGACAGTGGAACAATTAAATTCTTACTTGTGGCAGAATAATGTGCCTCTAAACACAATATAATTGATATCAAACAATAAACACCAAAATAATCAATAAGTCAGTGATTCTGGAATTTTGCGTCGACATACAGATTTATAATCCTAGGGGTGGTTTTGGGATGTGTAGGAAGGAACTGGTTTACACCGAAGATGGACACAAAAAGCTGGAGTAACTCAGCGGGTCAGGCAGCAAATCTAGAGAAAGGGTATAGGTAACGTTTCGGGTCAAGACCGAAGATCCTCAAAATTTGGGCTCATGGCAGATATGGGGGAGAAACTCAATTCGATAAAGCTGTGTTGTCAATGTAGCTTAAGTTAGAGATATAGCATGGAAACCAGCCCGGCCAGCTGCGCCACTGTGCCGTCCAACAGACAGACGAATCTCCTGACTCAAGACCCAGATCCCAGAACTAATGGCAATCTCTGTCACTCCCTGCTCCACGAGAGAGAGGCCGCCTGCCAACTTTAACATTAAACGGCCATCAGCCAACTCGCGTTCACCAAACAGGAAGCAAGCCCAAAATATTTGATGTTTCTAAACGTGAACTGGGTGTTCAGGTCGAGCGATGGTTCCATCAGTCGTGAGGAGGGAATCCTGTTGGCCCATCTTTTATCCTCCGCCGCCCTCATTACCGACCCATTCACTGGTCTCAGTCTGCGTCACCTCTCCAGGACTTCTGACAACTCTCCAACATCCTCCTCCTGACCGGACTTCTGATATTCTGCCGGCCGAGGTTAACCATCAGACACCCAGTAAGCTCCATTTTATGAGGTTGTGGAACTATTTTTAATCCTGGAGTTTTTGTAACCTTATAAAACACCAATGTTTCCTGACCCTCCTGATACGAATGGACAGCTCAGTTACAACAGATTTTGTCCGCTAAATCCAAAATCTGTTATAAAGAGGTTCGTCATGACGAGGGTAGACTTTAGTTGCTAATGAGCCATTAATTGGTGATGAGCAAGACATGGCCAAATCAGTAAAATATTCCTTTTGGGTTTGAGCAGCATCAACCAAAAGATATTTCAATGTTAGATTGGCATTGCTCTGAAAAAATGCATAATATCTTTTGTAATGGATAAATAAGAGAGGAAAAATAAATTCTTGGATTCCAGGATGAAGTGAATGTTTGCACATCTATAATCATCTCCATCTTCACCGCTGCAGTTGGAGAGAAGATCTTGCCAGCACATTGATGTTTATTGCTTTTAGCATGCGGGAATCGATGGAATCATGCTAACATGGTCAGTCCAGCCTCTTACTTGAACAAAAAGCAAATGCAATAGTTATGAAATATTAGCATGTCATGAAAACAAAAGTGCTTCATGTTTCTTTTCTTCTACTATATTAATACACATTCAGCAGAACAGAGGGAGTGGACTCTATTTCATATTTGGCTATCGTGAATACTATCGAAGTATGTTACAGATGAAGGGCAGAACCAAGATTCTACTATTTGAACGTAGGTTATCAGAAAATGCAATCAGAAAATCTTATTGTATTCAAAACTTGCCTGGCCTCCAATTCAAGCAGATGTCCACAATCAAATGTTGCAAACTGGCACATTCCAAGGTGCATGTCTACGTGAGAGTAGTGAGAATTCTCGTGACGTAGGTGTAGTGGTAGTGAGTCGCCAGGAGGTCGAAGGTTGTCGTAGGTTGTTGTAGGTTGTCGCTGGTGCTGACCGGTGAATTTCATTGGCTCATTGGGGGAAAAAAAAACGTAAACAGTAGTTTTCAGAACCAAGCATAACCGACCGGTAATGTAAATGTCCGCTGAGCTTCACAGCCGTCTGTCTCTGGCTTCTTAAAAGTTGCCTCCATTCCTTCTCCCCACCACATCTCCCCTTTGCCCCCCTTCTCCACCCTCCCCCCCCCCCCCCTCTCTCCCCCCCTCTCCCCCCTCTTTTAAAGGACTTAAGTGACCCTTCCCGTACACTGTGCTTTCACCGTCTTAATTACAGCACCAACCTTCCTGTTCATCGTAGTATGTGTCTATATCACATTGGCTTTGCACTGTGTGAATTTCACTCAGACAGCACTCCCCCCGCTTGCCCTGTCCCCGCCTGCATAACTAGCCTGTGAAGGAAGCAATATGTGTGTGTTCCACTCTGACAGTCGCCGTTCCAGTCACCGGTTTTTCAGTGACCTGCCACGACTTGAAAGTCAGAAAGAACTCAGGCCTTGAAGAAGAGAGTTCCGACCCGAAGCGTCATCTGTCCATTTACATCCAGAGATGCTGCCACCATGTTATTTCTTTGTTCCTATAATTAGTGTATGTTAATGGTTCAAATCAAAATGGATGGCACATTACGATGCCAAAATTGACAGTGTGCTCGGCAGTGAAAGATGGATTGGTTAGTTGGCCAAGAATTTCAGTCCTGGAAAGTGAAATGTAAAGCATTTGGGAAGGTTCAACAAGTCAAGGAAATGTACAATAAGTGAAAGGATATGGAAGACAATGGAGAACAGAGGGCACTTAGAGTATATGGGTCTGGATATGGGTCACCATATAGGTCACCTTCATGGCACTACCTTCACGAGCCACCGTATATGGGTCACCTTCATGGTACTAGGACTGGGCAATAAATAGATGAGGTTAAACATACACTCATTTTTTTGATAAGGTGCAGATTATTTTTCCATCAAAATATTACTTATTCATAAAATATAAAATTAAACAATGCTTAAAAGAAAGAACTGCAGATGCTGGAAAAATCGAAGGTAGACTAAAATGCTCGAGGAACTCAGCGGGTGAGGTAGCATCTATGGAGAGAAAGAATAGGTGACGTTTCGGGTCGAGACCCTTCTTCAGACTGATGTCAAGTAGATGAGGTCAAACATACACTCATATTTTTGACAAGGCGCTGATCAGTCTGAAGAAGGGTCTCGACCCGAAATGGTGCCTATTCCTTCTCTCCATAGATGCTGCATAGATGCTCAATAGATGCTGAGTTCCTCCAGCATTTTTGTCCAAATTAACAATGCAGTGTGTTCTTATGTTGCCATTCATAGGACAAACCATATAATTTATCTTATATTACGTTAGCAAACATCAATGTTCTGTTGCACACCTTCCTTGAGCAAAGAGTGCAACAACATGGGTTCCTGCCCCATAGTGTGCAATGGTGGGAGAAACTTGCAGTACAGTCATTCCCCATAACAACCTTTGAGATGCCTGCACCAAATTGTATTCTGTCACCACGTAGACATGCACTTTGGAATGTGTCAGTTTGCAACATTTGATTGTGGATGTCTGCTTGTATTGGAGGCCAGGCAAGTTTTCAATAATCCAGAAGGCATCTATCAACATTACTGCTCTTCTAGGAGGAGTTGGTGTCTCAATGTCCATCCAGTGAATAGTCCATGAAATGCAATGTTTCATGTTACAGAGCTGGTCAGGATAAACCACTGCATCTGTTTACAGGCCTTCCAGACCCCAGAAGGAAACAGATGACGATCTCAATCTCAGTCCAGTCACCTCAAACAGTGTGAATCTGTATACAGGATATAACTGGTCCTTCAAACCACCAGGCAGGCAAGATCTTGGCACTTGTTTTAAAGTTTTGGTGCTAAAGTATTCTGCAAATGACTTCAACAGTCAGGATTGGGGAACCATACAATAGGATCTATAATATTTTCTTCCACGTGGTCTCAAAGACATTCTGTGCATTTATTACCTGAGTGCCATAGAGTCATAGAGAGTCATACAGTGTGGAAACAGGCCCTTTGCCCCAACTTGCCCACACCGATAATATCTATACTAGCCCCACTTGCCTGCCTTTGGCCCATAACCCTCTTCTATCCCTCCTCCAATAGCTTGTTCGATACACCCACCGCCCTTTGTATGAAAAAGCTGCCCCTCAGGTTCCTGTTCAATCTTTCCCCCTCTTCTGAAACCAACGTCCTCTGGTTCTCGATTCTGGGCAATCTGAGGAATCTATTCCTCTCATGATTTTGTACATATATCTTCGACATATTTTGAACAGATTTTTGACATACTGTATGGCCGAAAGTGTACTTTTGCACACACCTTTCTATAAGTGAAGGGTCATCTGAAAGGAAGTTCTCTAGCGACCTGCCCAAATCCATCCATCGCAAAGCTGAGAACAGACAGAACCTCAGTGACAATTGGTATCTACAGTATGTGCCTGAAATATTCACATCGTTAAATGCAGACAGAGGGCAAGGCATAGAATGTAAGAGCAATGTTGTTATGCAAGAAATGTACACTGTGTGAGTTAGTTCACCCTTTGAGCACTTTAGCCTTTGAGCACATATGTACATTACTGGTATTACAGGAAAAATGTGATTTCACTGGGGGAGAGTTGTAGACAGGGCTGGAAAAGTTAGCTATGAGGAAAGGTTGGATAGGCTGGGGTTGTTTTCCTTTGAATGGAGGAAGCAAAGGAAATGTTTAAATGAGGTATATAAAATGATGAGGGACCAAGATGGAGATATTTCCATGAGTAGAAGGGTCAAAAAACTGATGGGTATTGAGTCAGTAGAACAATTACAGGAGAACTGTGGACATTTCCCCCCCAGGGGTGCTTGTGGTTTGATGCAGACTGTCTGAAACTTGGTGTAGAACAATGACTCACTTCGTACTTAAAAACTGCTTGGACATTTGTGTGAAGAGGCAACACCAGCAGAGCAATGGACCTGATGCTGGAAGATGGAATCCAGCTGGGTAGATTTATTTCACATCTGTGTAGGAAGGAACTGCAGATGCTGGTTGAAAACCAAAAGTAGACACAAAGTGCGGGAGTATCTCAGCCGGTCAGGCAGCATCTCTGGAGAATAAGAATGTGCGACGTTTCGGGTCAGGACCCTTCTTTAGACCTACAGGCCCAGTAGTCTAAAGAAGGGTTCAGACCCAACCTGAAACGTCACCCATCCTTGTACTGAGTTGGGTTTCTCCAGCACTTTGTGTCTTTCTTTCAGAATTGTTTAGTTGCAAACTTCTGCTCATCCATCGCGACAGAGAGTTTAAAGAATTTGCATGAACATTGTGCACTTTGCAGAATGGGAGAGCTTGTTATCTTGCTCGCAAACTAATTAATTCAAAGGGATAATAAGAGACCCCAAAATGAATTGGCTTTGTTGAATACACTTTATTGTTATCACAGTGCATGCATATGGAGTCAGTGATTTAATGAGTCATTCCTCCAGACTGCCCGGTGTTATCAGCTAATTGGTATTGCCTTTATTTTCTTGTCTATTTATGTCACATGCAATGTGTGTGAGAGTTATTTTCCTTTTAAGCTAAACAGATCTCTTGCTCACGCACAGCATGCAATGCACTTAGTTCAACCAAGATAAAAGGGTTCAAGCTGTCTCAAAACATCAATTTATTTATTATTGGATTTGATGTAATATGTGTGTGGGGGGGTGGGAAATCTGGCGCTTTTTTAATAAACAATGTGGCTGCAACTGTTATGTGTTTGTGAGAAAGGAAACTGAAGGAAGATCGATACATCCTCTACGTAAATTTTAAATTACTTCTGACGTACGACAACAGAAGCTGTTTTTAGTGAGGATACTCCAATTATTATACGTTTGACATGATCTTGGCTCTGGGTCCCAGGGAATGCTATGTATGCATAATTTAGTCTTCCTGTGATTGTCTATTTAACTTGGCAATCTAGAACAACTTTTTGCCTATGAAAGACAGGGACGCCAATAAAGTAATGATCAAATGAAGACATGTACACTTGGCCATTATGGTATGAGCCATCCCATAGGGAAGCAACAAGTGGCTGCACAACTTGCAGATTTTTTAATCATCTTTCAACAACATATGCAGAGTGTTTTTGATACCTAAATAGTTTGGCTGAAAAGAAAGTAAAATAATAATTGCTTCACCACCTGCTTGGCTACAGGCTTGACTGTTCTTGATTTTTCCTTCTTTAATCTGGCCGGAAATTCATTTTAAGAACAAAGCATTCCCTAATAAATCTGAAGTAAACATGCACAGAATCCTAAAATGAGCAAATTTGAATCAACGTCTTCCTGTTTCAGTGAATTAGCAGGGCAATAGTAGGTGCCATTTATGATTGTACCTTAAGCAGTCTTAAGCCAGCATTCTTCACTATTCAATGGCTGTTCCACTTGCTCAGGGTTTCATATACTTTTTTCTTGTATGTTAATCGGAGTGAGGAAGCTCAGATCTGAGTACTGGTATATTTGTTCTGCTATTCATACTGTTCAAACATCAAAAACTCTGAGGTCAAGGTTATAGCAGTGAGACAAATGCTACATTGAGTTCTCCATGTCAGCCTGACATTCCACCTCCAGCCCAATCCTGGAAATGGCACCCAGGAGACTCTCTCATTCTCTCTTTCGATACCTTGCTGTCAGACTGCATGATGTCTATAAGTGACGTTACCAGATCAGAGGAAATTATGTTAATTCTGAGAAAAGTTTTACACAATGCACTCGAGTCAATTCCAGAGGATGGAGTTTTCTTATTCTACGTAGGCTTGAATGAAATACAGTTTCCGGGAGCATAAACATTACATTCTAAACTGCAAAAATAACCTTGTATATAGTTTTCACTGAAATTCTAGCATTTCCACTCAAAATCCCCAAAGACTGACAGGAAGTATTTAACAATAAAGATTGTTAATATAACATGTATGTAACATTAAGATTGTGAACATCAAGTATATTTAACATTGTGAAGCACACAAGAAGCCAATCTATTGATTGGTTTTAATTTAAAATGAATGGAATCTAATAATATCCTGTTGTCAGGTTCTGGGCTAAATTGTTGAAACAACATATTTGTAATGATGGAGTGTACGATGACAACTAGACATGGCATTAGACAATTTATTATAAGTTTAAAATAATTTTGCTGATGCTGGAAATCTGAAATAAAACCATCAAATGCTAGCATTAATCAGCACGTCAGGTAGCGTCTGTGAAGAGGGGTGATTACAATTCAGATCATGAATGATCTTTCGTCCTGCATGATTATCCTTTAATAATACAAACTTCATCAACTTTCACCCTCTCACAGACTTTCCTGTTTGTTCGCTCCTCATTTCTCAGCATCTTAAATCATATAACCTTTCCAAATGTGATGAAAAATCATCTTCCACTGATACCTCCTGATGCTGAATTTTTTTGACCACTGTCCTATTTCATTTCATAATGGGTATGGCGAATCAGAAAAATAAATATATTGCATAATGATCAAATCTCTGTTTTAGTTACATAATAAAGAATATCATTAGTATTTCCACTGCAACAGTCACTAGTAATTATGTAGGACAAAACTGCAGATGCTGGTTTACACTGAAGATAAACACAAAATGCTGGAGTAACTCATCAGCAGGACAAGCAGCCTCTGGATAGAAAGAATGGGTGACGTTTCGGGTCGAGATTCTTCTTCAGACTGGAGAAGGGTCTCAACCCGAAACGTCACCCATTCCTTCTTTCCAGAGATGCTGACTGTCCCGCTGAGTTACTCCAGCATTTTATGTCCATCTTCAGTCAGTAATAAGAGTTGCCATTGACAAATATCTTAATTTCTGCTGTGTATTCAGTTGAGATGAAAACTGCAATTGTGTTTACATACATGAGGATAAAAGAGAAATGAAATGGATACTGATGATATTCCTCATTTTAATTTCTAAGTAACAGGCTACTTCACAAAACAAGTTCATTCATTATAGGTACAGTAACTTATCAAAGTACCTTTATATTTCAGTCTTTGAGCTTGGCAGGGTTTGAGCTTGGCAGGGTTTCGGAAACACAGGAGTCATTTAGCAGTTTGAGTAGATTTAGTTTGGAACAAATTTTGACAAGCAGTGAAACAGAAATAACATTTATAGAGAAATTGTGACTATGTACCCAAAGGAAAATATTTAATGCCACAAGTGGAATTATGAAAGTAAGCATGCAGGCACAGCAGGCAGTGATAAAAGCAAATGGCATGTTGGTCTTTATAACAAGAGGAATCGAATATAGGAGCAAAGAGGTCCTTCTGCAGTTGTACAGAGCCCTAGTGAGACCACACCTGGAGTATTGTGTGCAGTTTTGGTCTCCTAATTTGAGGAAGGACATTCTTGCTATGGAGGGAGTGCAGCGTAGGTTTACAAGGTTAATTCCCGGAATGGCGGGACTGTCATATGCTGAGAGAATGGAGCAGCTGGGCTTGTACACTCTGGAGTTTAGAAGGATGAGGGGAAATCTCATTGAAACAAATAAGATTGTTATGGGCTCGGACACGCTAGAGGCAGGAAACATGTTCCCGATGTTGGGGGAGTCCAGAACCAGGGGCCACAGTTTAAGAATAAGGAGTAAGCCATTTAGAACGGAGACGAGGAAACACTTTTTCTCACAGAGAGTGGTGAGTCTGTGGAATTCTCTGCCTCAGAGGGCGGTGGAGGCAGGTTCTCTGGATGCTTTCAAGAGAGTGCTAGATAGGGCTCTAAAAATAGCGGAGTCAGGGGATATGGGGAGAAGGCAGGAATGGGGTGCTGATTGGGGATGATCAGCCATGATCACATTGAATGGCGGTGCTGGCTTGAAGGGCCAAATGGCCTACTCCTGCACCTATTGTCTATTGAATCAATTCAGGTAACATTTTTGTTCATTCTCAAGGCAATAAACAAACATTTTATCTTCCACATTGATTTCCCTGGCACCTACTGTGGAAATCTGTAGCTGGGCCTGCTGCACCGACATCGCGGAGCTGTGGTTCGCGGAGTTCCCAACGCGGGCGGCGCTGACCATCATCACGGAGTCCTGCGACTCCGCCCGGCTCGGCTTGTGGACTCGGGAGCCGCGGACTCCGGTGGGAGGTGACTGATCTGGAGGTCCGGGCCGCTGAGGATGTTCTCCGTCGAGGTTCGGTGTCGGTGTTCCATCATCCCGGCGAGAGGGCCTGAGCATCGGGCCGCCCGTGGCGGCGACTGCGGGTGCTCAGGAGGCCCCCGACCAGGGGTGAACATCCGGGAAGACCGGCGGGGAGGCTGGCTGGACTATGGTACCTTCCTCAACTTTGGTGCCACTGTGGGGTTATGTTGTGTCGTGGACTTCTGCGTTTGAGCTTTTTTTTAATATGTTTTATTTATTATTTATTTTAATAATACTTGACTGTAAGGAAAATCAATTTTGTTGTCTCTTATGAGATAATGACAATAAATTCAATCCAATCCAATCCAATCCATATTACGTTGTGAGGGTCAGCTTGTGTAAAATGAACAGAGGGTAATCTGCTGGGATGTGACAGCATTTCTAGTGCAAGCGATAGACTACAGTGCTGCGACCACTATATACATCTGAAGTGTGGATCCCTCAACGGTCAATAAATGGAGAGCTCCACTAGAATAATGAAAGGCTTGGATAAAGTGGATGTGGAGAGGATGTTTCCACTAGTGGGAGAGTCTCGGACTAGAGGTCAGAGCCTTTGAATTAAAGGACGTTCTTTTAGGAAGGAGATTAGGAGAAATTTCTTTAGTCAGAGGGTAGTGAATCTGTGGAATTATTTGCCACAGAAGGCTGTGGAGGACAAGTCAGTGGATATTTTAAAGGCAGAGATAGATAGATTATTGATTAGTACTGGTGTCAGAGGTTACGGGGAGACGGCAAGAGAATGGGGTTGGGAGGGAGAGATAGAACAGATTGAATGGCAGAGTAGACTTGCTGGGCTGAATGGCCTAATTCTACTCCTATCCCTTATGACCTAGTTAATTTCTATTCAAGACGAATTTTAAATCTGTTCTTCTCTATCTAATCGAATCAGTCAAACATAAAGAATTATGTCGAAGAAACCTCTTCTTCACTGCATGGAAACCTTTAAATTGTACGATTAAGCATACAGGCCCATACATCCTGTTTTGCTATTATTTTTTCAGGTCAAGGCAAAATAATTTGTTGCTCTTTATTGTCCAGATGAAATTGTTGGGTCTCAAAGACAGGCACAAGTGTGTGATTCGAGTAGACTTAAAGGACATTTTAAAATAGATTAAGGTTTCCTGCTTAGATCCTTATAGCTGAAAAATACTTTCGCTCTCATTGTTAGGCGAATAATAGTTTTTTTATGACAAAGGAGGCAGTTAAATTATTGGACAAAGCTTTCCTGAATAAATTGCTCTTCTAGATTACATTCACAATGAACATTCTTATCATTTTTTCTGACCATCTGTGGTAACATGGTTTTATTTAATTAATTTCTCTTTTCCCATTCACTTATTCATTTTGTAGATTTACTGCATAGCCAGCATTTATTGCCCATCCCTGATTAACTTAGTTTGCTAAGCCATTTCATAGAACATTTAAGAGCATTAGTAGATTTGGAATCACACTTCAGCCACACAATGCAAGGTGGTTGGCAGTTTCACAAGTTCACAAGTTATAGTAGAATTAGGCCATTTGGCCCATCAAGTCTGCTCGGCCATCCAATCATGGTTGATTTCCTCCTAAACCCATTTTCCTGCCTTCTCCCCATAGCCTTTCACACCCATTCTAATCAAGAATTTGTCTATCTCTGCCTTAAAAATATCCACTGACTTGGCCTCCACAGCCTTCTGTGGCAATGAGTTCCACAGATTAACTGCCCTCTGACTAAACCTGAACTACATTGATGAGTCAGATATATTTTTATGGCTAATTGAATTTTTCATCTTTATGTTTGCTAATAATTAATTTATATGTTTCTTGGGATTCCTGGTTGTCAGGTTCCACAACTGCCGTGGGTTTTTTTGGGGGGGGGGGTTTTGAGTTTAGAAGGATTTTTTTATTTTTTTATTTTATTTATTAGAAGTAAGTACAATACAGTGGTACCTTTTTACAGGTTCCCCAAATTATGTTAACATAATACATTCTCTGTACAACTTCCTTTTTTTTTTTTAAAGAGAGAAATAAGAAAGAGATAGTAAAGAATAGAGGAAAGTCTAGTGTGTGTGAATAAAAAGAGGGAAAAAGACAGTGAGGAAAATAAATAAGCAAGAAAAGAAAGCAGGAGGGAGATTCTCAAATCACCGCTAGGAGATGGTTTTTTATATTCTTGATCATCTTGCACCCTTACCTGAAACTTTTAATTTTTACGATACTGTTGCACCACATGAATCCAAGAAATCAATAAATGGAGACCAACTTGTTAAGAATTGGTCTTGTTTATCTATTAGGAGGAGTCTCATTTCTTCCAAGTGTGCTGTGTCCAACATATTACTGATCCACATTTTAAGCGTTGGTATAGTAGCATTTTAATTTAAGTATGAGTTTATTTGCTGTTATTAACCCATAATTAAAGAATGAATTTTGGGGTATGTTTAATTTGTTCCCGTCTCCCATTACTCCAAATATAATCATTTCAGTATTAGGTTCCATTTTTATCTTAAATAGATTTGCGAATATATCAAAAATATCATACCAACATTTATGAAGTTTTGTGCAAGAAACAAAAGAATGTGTAATATTGGCATTTTGAGAAAGACATTTATCACAGATGGGAGAGATATTTGGGTAGAATTTATTCAGCCTAGTTTTTGAATAATATAATATAATATTTTAAATTGAATTAAATTGTGTCTAGCATTAATCGAACATTTATGTATATGTATCAAATACTTTTCCCATGTTTCTTTTGAAATTTTTATCGTTAGTTCTTTTTCCCAGTCTTCTCTAATTGCCTCTGTTGATGGTAATTCTCTATTTAAAATACTATTATATAGATATGATATTAATTTTTGTGAGTCCGCCTTAATATTCATTGCTTCTTCCCGTGGATCTAACATTATACTGTGAAATCTTGGTATATATTTCTTCATAAAGTTACATATCTGTAGCTATTTAAAATATTGGTTGTTAGTCAGTTTAAATTTAAATTTTAATTGTTGAAATGATAATAGATTTCCCATTTCATACATGTCACCTACCTTTTTAATTCCCAATCTTTCCCATTGTCTGTATGTTTTATCCATAAAAGATGGTTTAATTACCGATTATTCACTATTGGTGTTAGCACTGATAGGTTTCTTAATTTTAAAGTTAATTTTATTTGTTTCCAGATTCGTATTGTATTATGTATAATTGGATTCTTCTTATATAATGTGTTGTTCAGTTTTATCGGGGAGAAGACGATCGCTCCTAAATCGTACGGAGAACAATCCTCTTTCTCCATTTTTATCCATTCCATCTGTTGAGAAGAACTGTCCAACCAGTAAATTATATTCTTAATATGCACTGCCGAATAATAATATAAAAAATTAGGAAGTGCAAATCCCCCTACCTCTTTGGGTTTGCACAAGTGGTTTCTTTTAATTCTATGTACTTTATAGTCCCAGATAAAATTGGTAATATTGGTAATTGGTCTAATTTTTTAATGTTTTGGTATATATATTGGTATGGATTGAAATAAATATATTATTTGTGGTAGAATTATCATTTTTATAGCATTTATTCTGCCAATTAATGATAACGGAAGTATTTTCCAGAATTTAATCAAAGCATTCAATTTATTTAATAATGGTGTAAAATTAGCGTTAAATAATGATTTATATCTTCTAGTAACGTGAATACCCAAATACTTACATTTTTCCGTTGCAATTTTAAATGGAAATTTTAATAGGTGATTCGCTTTTTGCGGCTTTAATGACATAATTTCACTTTTATTCCAATTTATTCTATATCCAGAAAAAGAACAAAATTCCTCTATTAAATTTAATAAATTCGGAATACTCGTTTGTGAATTTATAATATATAAAAGTATATAATCTGCATATAATGAAATTTTGTTATTGGAGTCATTAGTATTATATCCCTGAATATTCAGATGCATTCTTATCCTTTCAGCCAGAGGCTCAATCATAAGGGCAAATAGCAGGGGTGATAAAACACATCCCTTCATTACTATCTCTTTCTTTCTTATTTCTCTCTTTAAAAAAAAAAGGAAGTTGTACACAGAATGTATTATGTTAACATAATTTTGCGAACCTGTAAAAAGGTACCACTGTATTGTACTTACTTCTAATAAATTAAAAAACAAACAAAAAAAAACACTAAACCACCACCATAACATGATAAACCTGAAGTCCATTGCCAACATTTGTGGTTGGTAAATATGGTAGGCAATGACTCTGATAAATGTCAATAATTGCCGTGAGACATAAGTGACATGTTTGATTGTTGGGGGAATTAAGCAAATCCAATGTATGTAGTGGTTTAATTACCTGCAGTATGAATAAATATACAGTTCATTTAGTTAATTGTTACGTGTACCGAGGTACAGTGAAAAGCTTTATTTGCGTGTTATTCTGTCAGCAGAAAGACAATACATGATTACTGTACTATCGAGCCATTTACAGTGTATAGGTACGTGATAAGGGAGTAACGTTAAGTGCAAGGTAAATCAAGTACGGTCCAAGGGTCACCAAAGAGGTAGATAGTAGTTCAGCACTGCTCTCGGGTTTTGGTAGGATGATTCAGTTCCTGATAGCAGCTGGGTAGAAATTGTCCCTGAACATGGAGGTGTGCGTTTTCACACTTCTATACGGAAGAAGCGGGGGTGACCAGGGTGCAACTCGTCCTTGATTATGCTGCTGGCCATGTCGAGGCGGCGTGACGTATAAATAGAATCAATAGAAGGAAGGTTGGTTTGTTTGATGGTCTGGGCTGTGTCCACAATTCGCTGCAATTTCTTGCAGTCTTGGACGGAGCTGTTCCCAAACCAAGCTGTGATGCATCCTTAAAAAAGTTGGTAGATTTCTGCCATAATAAGAGAAAATTATTTTATTTGTACTGCCACATTTCTGTGCAGTGAGGCTGTGAGTAGATCTTGGCATTGATGACAGGACAACCGATTTCAAGATAGCAGCAAATGTACACACCATTCCTTTAATAGTGACGGGTAGGTGCAAGTACCAACGTACCTTTTTAGGATTATAGTGATTTTGACTGAGGCCAACAGATAACAAGAGTGAAATAACGTCTGATTAAAAAAACAGAATTTTTCAATCTTAACCTCGAGATGTGTGACAAATAATAACTGTGAATGATTATGCACTTTAAGATTCTGCATCGTTTCTGATTCAATAGTTTTCCAATTTTACAAAATTAATCATCCATTCAAGTAAAATGTCAAGATGGGCAAATATGAATATCCATGCAAAACTATACTATAGATGGTTCTAAGTGTGGCATTAAAAATAAGTCACCTTAATTCTTTAACTTTGGGAATATAATTATTTGAACAATAAAAAGTTGTAGTGTTGTTTCATTAAACATTTCACACAATATTTCCACACACACACACACACACACACACACACACACACACACACACACACACACACACACACACACACACACACTCTTAGCGAGCCTTTGTTTCATATATATAAACAAAGAGTTGCTAATGTATCATTCCACAGAGGTTGAAACCATTAATGGTATCACCATAAGAAGGAGTGCTGTAGCAAGGGTAGGCAATATTGCAAACTTCAAACTAATGAATTCTTGACTGCATGATTGGAAAAAATAGCCATGTTTATTATTAAACTTTTTGGCCTTTAGACAGCATAAGGTATTAAATTCTGTTACAAGATCTGAAAATTGTTTAAACGCTGTTGGCCTGATCTCCAGCATTCCTCATTTGTACTCTGAATCCCATATAATAACGCCCAAGGGAAAATCTTTCCAAAAGGGAGTTTTTTTTTTCAAGCTTAGGCCTTGAAATTCTGTCTTTGTTGCTCGTCGGTGTCACCCTTTCCTCCTTCAGCACACATTGTTGGGTGCAGAAGAACTATCTGGTAACGTAGCATCTGTCATCAGGGTCGGTGTTTACTCCAGCGTTGCTGTTCCCTCACTTCCCGCACTGCTTGTGAACCCTCCCATCCCCCTTTTCTCTACCAACCACCTGGTGCTTCAGTCACCACCCACAGCCAAGGTGGGACAAGGTAATCTCTTGCATATTTTCAACAACAAATTTCAGAATTAGCTAATTATCCCATAGGCATGGTGGTCATGGCTATGTAAATCTAAGTTAATTTGTCAGTCTGGGTCATTGCCAAATGCAATGTAAAATGGTATTTGAAAGCATTGGGTAATGACAGATCCCTTTCGTAATGTGACCAATACAATTTCCAAGATGGGTTAACAGACTCATTATTTTTTACGTTAAATGCAGAATTTGTAACGTGAAACTTCGAAGAAAAAAACTGCATGTGTGATTTTTTTAATTCAAAAGCCAATTGCAATATATGTAGCATTTAGTGAACTATTCAAAGTTATCTGCAAATACAATAATTTGATGAGATTAAATTCTTATAGAGTGACTTTAAATGCACTTTAAGCATTTTCAATGAAATCTGACCCTGAATAAATCACGACTAGTTGTATTTTGGAAGTTCATTTTATAACAATGAATATCGGGAACCAATTACAAGGCAGAAATCTAATCAATGGATTCAGAAATTTGGCTCACCTTTTAGCCGCCATCCAAACCTATTATTTGATGGTCCCAAATTCCCCTTTGATCCATCAGTTCACATTTTCAACACATTACACTGAAATTTGAAGGGTTTATGGATGGTAAAACTGGGAACAACGTGAGTTGAATCTGCTCCAGCAAGGTCGGAAGCATTTTTGAGAGCATTTAATCAGGTATACATTTATGAATTCATTGTTAAAATGTATTGCTTCCATTAATCTGTCAGATCCTCTTAAATCTACTCGTCCAAATCCAAATCTTTAGGTATGTGAAGAGGAAAAAATAGTTAAGACCAAAGTTGGAACCTTGAAGACTGAAAAAGGTGAATTTATTATGGGGAACAAGGAAATGGCAGATGAGTTGAACAGGTACTTTGGATCCGTCTTCACTAAGGAGGACACAAACAATCTTCCTGATGTACTAGTGGCCAGAGGATCTGGGGTGACGGAGGAACTGAAGGAAATCCACATTAGGCAGGAAATGGGACTGAAAGCTGATAATTCCCCAGGGCCTGATGGTCTGCATCCCATGGTACATAAGGAAATGGCTCTAGAAATTGTGGATGCATTGGTGATAATTTTCCAATGTTCTATAGATTCAGGGTCAGTTCCTGTGGATTGGAGGGTAGCTAATGTTATCCCACTTTTTAAGAAAGGTGGGAGAGAGAAAACAGGGAATTATAGACCAGTTAGCCTGACATCGGTGGTGGGGAAGATGCTGGTCAATTATAAAAGATGAAATAGCGGCACATTTGGATAACAGTAACAGGATCGGTCCGAGTCAGCATGGATTTACAAAGGGGAAATCATGCTTGACTAATCTTCTGGAATTTTTTGAGGGTGTAACTAGGAAAATGGACAGGGAGAGCCAGAGCATGTAGTGTACCTGGACTTTCAGAAAGCATTTCATAAGGTCCCACATAGGAGATTAGTGGGCAAAATTAGGGCACATGGTATTGGGGGTAGAGTGCTGACATGGATAGAAAATTGGTTGGCAGACAGGAAACAAAAAGTAGGGATTAACAGGTCCCTTTCAGAATGGCAGGCAGTAACTAGTGGGGTACCGCAAGGCTCAGTGCTGGGACAGCAGCTATTTACAATATACATCAATGATTTAGATGAAGGGATTAAAAGTAACATTAGCAAATTTGCAGATGACACAAAGCTGAATGGCAATGTGAACTGTGAGGAGGATGCTATGAGAATGCAGGGTGACTTGGACAGGTTGGGTGAGTGGGCAGATGCATGGCAGATGAAGTTTAATGTGGATAAATGTGAGATTATCCACTTTGGTAGCAAAAACAGGAAGGCAGATTATTATCTAAATGGTGTCAAATTGGGAAAAGGGGAAGTAGTACAACGGGATCTGGAGGTCCTTGTTCACCAGTCAATGAAAGTAAACATGCAGGTACAGCAGACAGTTAAGAAAGCGAATGGCATGTTGGCCTTCATAACAAGAGGACTTGAGTATAGGAGCAAAGAGGTCCTTCTGCAGTTGTACTAGTTAGACCACACCTGGGGTATTGCGTGCAGTTTTGGTCTCCAAATTTGAGGAAGGACATTCTTGCTGTTGAGGGAGTGCAGCGTAGGTTTACAAGGCTAATTCCCGGGATAGCGGGACTGTCATATGCTGAGAGAATGGAGCGGCTTGGCTTGTATACTCTGGAATTTAGGATGAGAGGGAATCTTATTGAAGCATATAAGATTATAAGGGGTTTGGACACGCAAGTGGCAGGAAACATGTTCCCGATGTTGGGAGTCCAGAACCAGGGGCCACAGCTTAAGAATAAGGGGTAACGGGTGATCACTGGTCAACATGTATTGGTGGGCTGAAGGGCCTGTTCCAATTCTGTATCACTAAATTAAACTAAATTTTAAATTAAACTAAACTGGAGTCTTGAGTAAAGAGGTGATTTCTGTTCTGTTTTCTTTCCTCTGAGGTGAAATGCTAGAGCTAAACGCAGCTCCATCTGATCTGACAACATGGGTGATATCTGAATGAGCCCATCATGTCTCTGTGGGTAACAGGGGAATTCACAATTCAATCACTGTATGGAGTTGATCTGTGGAAATTGAAAGCACATATTATAGCAACTCCTTCACAATGCCAGACATAGCCTGCTTATTTTGTCCCAAGGAATAATTGTAAAGATTATGACTGTGACTGGTTAGAACGTTGCTTTTCCTTTGATGCGGGACTCTGCCATGCAAAAACAACACTCATGGCCTCTATTACTGAACTTTAAAATCAAAGTTCATTTATTTAATTTAAAAGAATATTTATAATTCTGTATTAAACCAGACCAAGCAGAAACATTTTTTTTATCAGCACAGTTGAGATATGATAACTTTCAAGTCACATTTGACTGTATCTTGTTAATATCCTGAGTATTTTTCCAGTAATATTTAATCTGTCCTAAATCCTTATAACTTGCCTTCTTTAATTAACTTTTGCACTGAAATGGCAGATCACAAAGCAATATTTCTAATTTCTGCTGATAATGGTAGATAATATTAAGGAAAAGCCAAAGATTTAATAAGTACATGAAGGGAAATATGGTGATCAGAGTATAGGGCCCCTCAGAAACCAAAGATCTTTGTGTGGAGCAGCAGGAGATGGGCAATGTGCTCAATGAGTATTTCTCCTCTGTTTTCACCATGGAGAAAGACAGGAAGACTGGGGAACGTGGAACAGTTAATTGGAGTGTCTTGAGGACAGTAGTATCGTAGTCATTGAGGTGCGGAATGTCCTAAGGCGTATGAAGGTAGACAATCTCCCGGACCTGACGAGATATATCTGAGAACACTGTGGGAAGTTAGAGAAAAACAATTGTTAGTGCCTTGGCTGAGAAATACAAAGCGCCGTTAAATACGGGTGAGGTGCCAGAAACATAGCATAGAAAATAGGTGCAGAATACTGGAGGGTGGCTAATGTTGATCCTCTATTTAAGAAAGGCTGCAAGGAAAAGCCTGGGAACTATAGACCAGTGAGCCTAACATCTATGGTCGACATGTTACTGGCGAATATTCTGAGGATACGATATATATGCATTTGGATAGACAGGGGCTGATTAGAGATATTCAGCATGGTTTTGTACATGGGAGATCGTATCTCATGAATCTGATTGAGTTTTTTGAAGAAGTATCCAAAAGGATTGATGAGGGCAAAGCCATTGACGTGTCTATATGGATTTTTGCAAGGTATCCTTATAAACTGTTTAGTTCTTCACTGCTGGTTCCTGAAAATTCCCAGTCCTCTGGCTTACCACTAACATTTGCCATTTTATGTTTCAGTCTTTAATTTAATATTTTCCTTGACCTTCTTTCTAATTTTACATCTTTCTGGTCGAGATAAGTTTCTGCTGAACCTTGCAAATAGTTACTTAAATACCTATGACTGCTCATCAAATGGCCTTTCTTTGTTTACTTTGGACAGCTTTCCCTTCATACCTTCGTAATTACCCTTATTTAAGTTGAGAACACTCATTTTAAATTGAGAACAAGATGTTCTGTCTCAAACTGTATCTGGAATTCTACCATGTTGTGATCACTGCTCCATAGAGGATTCTTAAATACAAGAACTCTTATTACTCCTATTTTGTCACACATTGGCAAATCCAAAATAGCTTGTCTTGGATAGGTTCCATTATGTTATGTTCCAAAGAAATATCCTTAATATATTTTATACATTCCGAGATACCCTTGCAAATTTGGTCAGTCCAATAAAAATACAGGTTAAAATCACCCATGAAAATTGCAGGTCATTCGATATGCCTTTGATAATTCTCCATTTATGCTTTTCCCCACCCTGAGGTAACAGCTTGATGTCATATATACGTATCATTCCCCATTTCTCCCTTCCCCTGCCTTTCCTTATTTCCACTCAAATTGATTGCACATCAAGACCCACTGTACCCATATCAAATCTCACCACTGCAGTCCTGCCTTCTTTATTTAACAATGCTACCCCAACATTTTTACCTTTTTGCCTATTCTTTTGGGACACTGAGAAACCAAGAGCGGTTAGTTCCCAGTCCTGGTCACCATGCAATCACCTCTCTGAAATAGCTGTTAAATAAAACTCATTATTTCACCCTGCACTGTCAGCCCATCTAGCGAGTTAGAACCATTGCATGCAATCAGTTAAATGGTATTTTTGTTTCAACTTGTCAACAAAAGTTACAACTTTTTGCTAATTTCTTCTACATATGTTTGCTTATGTATTCTGTCCCTTCCTGTCATGCAACCATAATGTGCCATTACTATAACCATTACTATCATGTGCCAATGCACTCTCATTTAAAAATAATAATATTTATCTTCTGTCACTTGGATCTCACCCATTCTAATTATTTAAAAACTGTCTACAACCCTAGGTTTCAATGAGCCAGAATACTCGTCCCAGAATAGATGAAATGAACCCAATGCAAAGAAACAGCTCTCCCCCTAGTGTTGAAGCTCCGTGAATCAGAATCCATTTTTCACGCCAATCTTTAAGCCAAGTTTCTACTTCTTCAATCTTATTTTTATGTCCTCTGCTGATTTGCAATCGGCTCAGGTAATAATCTGGTGATTATTATCTTTGTGTGTCTGCTTTGCAATTTACATGTTCTATCCTTTTTTTGAATATGTTTTAGTAACAACAACCAATTTTGGGGGTGTCCAATCAGCCGAGTGAATATTGCCTTGGGGAAGCAGCCTAACACTATATTTATTAATGGAGATACACATAACAAGCTGGAGTAACTCAGCGGGACAGGCAGCATCTCTGGAGAGAAGGAATAGGCGACATTTTGGGTCGAGACCCTTCTTCAGACTGGTTAGCGATAAAGGAAACAAGAGATATAGATGAT
This sequence comes from Amblyraja radiata, assembly GCF_010909765.2. NCBI lineage: Eukaryota > Metazoa > Chordata > Chondrichthyes > Rajiformes > Rajidae > Amblyraja > Amblyraja radiata. The sequence continues at coordinate 17,889,886 of NC_045963.1, forward strand.
GATGTAGAGAGATAAAGAACAATGAATGAAATATATGATAAAGGAAACAGGCCATTGTTAGCTGTTTGTTGGGTGAAAACAAGAAGCTGGTGTGACTTGGGTGGGGGAGGGATAGAGAGAGAGGGAATGGAAGGTTTACTTGAAGTTAGATAAATCAATGGTCATACCACTGGGCTGTAAGCTGCCCTAAGAGAACAATGAGATGCTGTTCTTCCAATTTGCGTTTAGCCTCACTTTGACAATGGGAAGACCTAGGACAGAATGGAGACATCCTCAGTTCCCTGCTGCAGATGTATTGCATGTTCAGGCTATGACTGCTGTTTGTTTTTCCTGATGGAGCTTTGTACAGGCAGAATATTGCAAAGTGCAAACATGTGAGAATAGCATGGTAAGATATGAAAACACAAACTGAGCTGGTGGTCCAAGCCCATAGCTCCCTGAAAGGGGCAACCAAAGTAAATAGATTGATAAGCAATGCATCTGGTATACTTGCCTTCATCAGTCAGGTTTATATGCTGGTTTATACTGAAGATAGGCACTGAATGGTGAAGGTGAAGTTTTGGGTGGGAAACTCTTCTTGAGATTGAGTCTGAAGAAGGATTCTGACCCAAAATGTCACCTATTCCTTTTCTCCAGAGATGCTGCCTGACTCGCTGAAGGCAGTTACTGGGCACCCACACACTGATTCAGATTCAGATTCAGATTCAGATTCAATTTTAATTGTCATTGTCAGTGTACAATACAGAGACAACGAAATGCATTTAGCATCTCCCTGGAAGAGCGACATAGCAAATGATTTGAATAAATAATAATAAGTGATAATAAGTGTCCGGTCCGTAGACGCAGGTTCGATCCCGACTACGGGTGCTGCCTGTATGGAGTTTGTACATTCTTCCCATGACCGCGCGGATTTTCCCCGAGATCTTCATTTTCCTCCTAAACAAAACTACATGAGTCTTCAGTGGTGCATCGAGAAATTAATCTCATTGGTGTTTGTATGATGCAGCAGATGACTCTACTCTCCAGTAACCTTGCACCATTCCAAGCACTGGGTGAACCCATCATAAACTCAAGACCTGCTGTGCCTTTGCTGCATTTATAATGTGAGCGGAAACCACCTCTGTTGCTGTGGACTTAAACGTAAGTTAAGAGCAAGCCTCATTAAACCCTCAAATTTCATGCAAAGATACATTGCAAAAAATAAGCATTTGCATCAGTTTTGCTTGCTGTTTCTTCAACGTACATTTCAAATACAAGCAAATGAATATCTGTGAGGGCCAGATTTCATTAAGCCATGATAGTTTTGTACTTGTTTGTCAGGAGATACAATTTATTTTAGTACGTTACATCTGTTATTGGAGGTTATTTCAATGCAATATTTATTTTTATGTCATACCTTAGTATTACAGGAGGTGGGGATCATTGGCAAGGTCAGCATTCATTGTCCATTTCTAACAACCCTTGAACTGAATGTCTTCATGGCCCAATTCATATGATAGCTGAACTACAGCCACATTTCTGTTCTCTGGGGACACATATAGAACAAACTAAGGTACACAAAATTGCTGGGGAAACTCAGCGGGTGCAGCAGCATCTATGGAGCGAAGGAAATAGGCGACGTTTCGGGCCGAAACCCTTCTTCAGACTGATGGGGGGTGGGGGGGGGGAAAGAAAGAAGGAAAAGGGGAGGGGGAGGAGGAGCCCGAGGGCGGGCGGAGGGGGGGGTGGGAGGAGACAGCTAGAGGGTTAAGGAGGGGGAGGAGACAGCAAGGGCTAGCCAAATTGGGAGAATTCAATGTTAATGCCATAAGGACGCAAGGTCCCCAGACGGAATATGAGGTGCTGTTCCTCCAATTTCCGCTGTTGCTCACTCTGGCAATGGAGGAGACCCAGGACAGAGAGGTCAGGTAGGTTATTGCGGACTGAGCGGAGGTGTTCGGCGAAACGATCGCCCAACCTACGCTTGGTCTCACCGATGTAAATCAGCTGACATCTAGAGCAGCGGATGCAGTAGATGAGGTTGGAGGAGATACAGGTGAACCTTTGTCGCACCTGGAACGACTGCTTGGGACCTTGAATGGAGTCGAGGGGGGAGGTGAAGGGACAGGTGTTGCATTTCTTGCGGTTGCAACGGAAAGTGCCCGGGGAGGGGGTGGTGCGGGAGGGAAGGGAAGAATTGACGAGGGAGTTGCGGAGGGAGCGGTCTTTGCGGAAGGCAGACATGGGGGGAGATGGGAAGATGTGGCGAGTGGTGGGGTCACGTTGGAGGTGGCGGAAATGGCGGAGGATTATGTGTTGTATTTGCCGGCTGGTGGGGTGAAAGGTGAGGACCAGAGGGACAAACTAGTTCAGGACAGACTTCTTTTCCTGAAGGATTTAGTGAAGCAAGTGGCTTTTACATCTCAGTTTAGTTTAATTTAGAGATACAACGGCCCACTGAGTCCGCACCAACCAGCGATCCCCATACACCAGCACTATTGTACACACTAGGGACAATTTTACAACTTATGGAAGCCAATTAACCTACAAACATGTCTTAGGAGTGTAGGAGGAAACCGGAGCACCTGGAGAAAACTGCGGTTCATAGACAGATCCCTAAAGTCAATACAAAACTCAGAGAAATAGTAACATTTGTTGACACTGTTATATTTGACAGTTTAAAGTTTTGGGGCGGCATGGTGGTGGTGCTGCGGTAGAGCTGCTCCCTTACAGCACCAGGGACGGACCCGGGTTCGATCCTGACTAAGGGTGCTTGTCTCGACGGAGTTTGTACGTTCTCCCCGTGGTCTTGCTTGGATTTACTCCAGACTCTCCGGTTTCCTCCCACACTCCAAAGAAGTACAGGTTTGTAGGTTAATTAATAATAATAATAATAATAATGGATGGGATTTATATAGCGCCTTTCTAATACTCAAGGCGCTTGGCTTAATTGGCTTGGTTTAATTGTAAATTGTCCCTAGTGTGTGTAGGATAGTGTTAGTGTGCGGGAATCACTGGTCGGCATGGACTCGGCGGGGCGAAGGGCCTGTTTCCACGCTGTATCTCTAAACTAAAACTAAATAAAACAGTACCAATTTTCATGAGATTCCTCCTGCTAGCAGAGTGGATTGATGCACATGCTCACTACAAAATAAGAGCTAAGCAAGGGGTTTATTTACTAAAACTGCAAGAATCTATTTTACATTATTTTTTCCTGCTCAATGTGATGGCCTGCAGTCATTAACAGGTTCATCTGATTATATCCATGGGAATTTTCAACAGTTTGCCCCTTATCTCGGAGCAAATAGCTCATAGCTGACCTTCCGGAAGGGGCTCATTAACACAGAGTCCCAGAGGAATACTGGAAGCTCTTAATTAGAATGTTCAAGTAAAGATTCCAAGTGCTTGAAGATGGCAGGAGGAAGCTGGATGTAAAACATGGGCCGCTCCGTCTCTCAAAGGCAAGCTGTAAAATGGTGCTCAATGAGTAATCAAAGAACAAAAAGAGTCGACCGGAACGTACACTCCAGTCATTGTTTTCGAGCAATCAAATGCTTAGCTGGGAAAATGGGATATATCTGAGCAATAATTCAACTAATTTTGTTTACTATTTGGTCAAAAAGATTTCTCATGGAGAAAAATAGTTCTCTTGTAAATAATACGTTTAGTTTAGTTTATTACTGTCGTGTGTACCAAGATACATTGAAATTATTTTGTTTACCTGCTATCCTGTCAAAAAAAAAGATGCAATCAAGCTGTCCACATTGTACAGATAAAGGATAAAGAGTACAACTTATAGTGCAAAGATATAACACTGAAGTTTGATGAATTGTAATTCAAGGAAACTCAGTGGTCTACAATAAGGTAGATTGGAGGTCAGGACTGCACTCTAGCTGATGAGTGTAGATGAGGGATGGCACGGTGGAGCATCAGTAATGTTGCTGCCTTACAGCGCTTGCAGCGCCGGAGACCCGAGTTCAATCCCGACTCCGGGTGCTGTCAGTATGCAGTTAGTACGTTCTCACCATGACAGCATGGGTTTTCTCCGAGATCTTCGGTTTCCTCCCACGCTCAAAAGACCTACAGGTTTGGAGGTAAATTGGCTTGGTAAATGTACAAATTGTACCCAGTGTGCATAGAATAGGTTTAATATTTGGGGATCGCTGGTCGGCGCGGACCCGGTGGGCTAAAAGAGACTGTTTATGCGCTGTATCTCCAAGCTAAAATAAACTAGGATGGAGTCGATGGAAGGGCCGCAGATTTGTGTGATGGTCTGGGCTAAATTGGAGCCAATTGAATGGTCCACGTGAACAATATATGATAGAAAGGAAAATAACTTAGCTCACAATACATATTGGTGAAATGGAGAGTGGGGTATTTTACTGTGGTCAGAGGTGGAAGAAGTACTTGTTATGACTAACAATTGACTATCAAAATCCAGTGAATTATGTGCTACTGACAGTTTCCTAATCTCCACCCCAACCTCCCCAATCCTATTTCTTTCAGATCCCTCAATCATTTCTGCTGTGGATGTAAGCATGCACTGCTTACATTCATAACAACCACCAACTCACCACCCACCACCAGTCATCATTGTAGCCTTAACCTTGCGCCCTAGTTCCAGAAGCAATTAAATGACCTGACAATTAAGACATTTGGACAGGTGCATGGATAGGAAAGGTTTAGAGGGATGTGGGCCAAACACGGGCAGGTGGGACAAGTATAGATGGGGCAACTTGGTCGGTATGAACAAGTTGGGCTGAAGGGTCTGTTTCCGTGCTGTACAACTCTGTGACACTATAGTGAAGCTGGAACTCATGGATAGCAGCTCCATATTGTCATCTCCCAGACTTAGGGGTTAGCCGAGAGATGGAGTATTCCAATAGTGAGCCATTGTGTAGCTGGCCTGCTGCAGGGCAGATGGCATGGGTATAGCAGATGTCAGCCACAGATGAGAACTTCAGTGGGGCCCTCCACTAGAAGCTCTGGGTGTATGGGCATGGCAAGACTGTCGTAAAGCCTGCTTCCAGTATCAGGTAGAATATGGTACCAGTCTTTAATCAGAGGGTGGTGAATCTGTGGAATTCTGTGCCACAGAAGGCTGTGGATGCAAAGTCAGTAGATATTTTTAAGGCAGAGTTAGATAGATTCTTGATTAGTAAGAGTGTCAGAGGTTATGGAGAGAAGGCAGGAGAATGGGGTTAGGAGGGAGAGATAGATCAGCCATGATTGAATGGCAGAGTAGAGCTGATGGGCCGAATGGCCTAATTCTGCTACTATCACACGATCCTTTGATCTTATGATCTTATGACCAACCTTGTGCCAGAGTCTGTGGAGAGCTTGAAGCCCAGCATGGGAAACTAGTTACTGCCATGAACTCAGTGCAAACTCAGATAGCCGGAGTCTCTGCTTCCACGGCAGAGGTCACTCAACATGTGAATGCAGCAGAAGTTCAGGCTTCTGTCATGCAAGCTCAGCTTGATATGGGGCATGGGTAGTGTTTAGGCTCCACAATAGCTAAAGCAAGTAGGTGCTAAGAAAATGCACAAGGGTGAACAGTTAAAGTTTCTATACAATATGCAGTGCCCTGACATACAAACTCACTTTGCAAAGTGAATTTTTTGGCCGCTTTTACTTTTGACAGAGCAGATGGTGTGATGATCAGGGAAAGGTGGAGGGAGGATGTGAGACTATTGCGGAAAGGGAATAAATGGTTCACAGATGGTCTGGAGAAAGGGGTTAGCTAACTTGCCTTGAACTATCCTAATCCTCTTCTTATTGTTTCTCTTCCTTCTCCTCTTCCACATCACCACTTATACTGTTCCTTGTCAGCAGCGGGGTGGCATGGTGGTGTAGCGGTAGAGTTGCTGCCTTACAGCGCCAAAGTTCAATCCTGACCACGGATGCTTGTCTGTGCGGAGGTTATACGTTCTCCCCATGATCTGTGTATGTTTTCTCCGAGATCTTCGGTTTCCTCCCACACTCCAAAGCTTTGTATTAATGTAAAATTGTCCCTGGTGTGTTCAGGATAGTGTTAGTGTGCGGGGATCACTGGTCAGTGTGCACTCGGTGGGCCGAATGGCCTGTTTCCATGCTGTATCTCCAAACTAAACAGAGGACATGCCCTTATGGTGATGAGATTTGGCAATATTTAGCAAACAAACCTCTGGTCCTGATGCAACTTCCTGGTGGTTCCAAAGTTCTTCCATTTATGAATGACCGAGGCCACTGTGCTCTTCAGGACCTACAATGCTGCAGAAATTGTTTTATACCCTTCCCCAGATCTGTGTCTCGACACAATCCTGTCTCGGAGGTCTACGGACAATTCCTTCATCTTCATGGCTTGATTTTTGCTCTGACATGCGCTGTCAACTGTAGGACCTTATATAGACAGGTGTGTGCCTTTCCAAATCATGTTAAATTAATTTAATTTGCCACTGGTGGACTCCAATCAAGTTGTAGAAGCATCTCAAGGATAATCAATGGAAACAGGATGAACCGAAGCTCAATTTTGAGTGTCATAGCAAAGGGTCTAAATACTTATGTAAATGTGATATTTCAGTTATTTATTTTTAATTACTTTGCAAACATTTCTAAACACCTGTTTCGCTTCTTCATTCTGGGGTTTTGTGTGTAGATTGATGATAACAATAAATGCATTTAACCTATTTTAAAATAAGCTGTAACGTAACAAAATGTGGAAAAAAAAGTGAAGGGGTCTGAATACTTTCTGAATGCACTGTATAGAAGTTCATGATTGAGATTAGCGTTGGACGGTGTTCAAGAGCCTGATAGTTGTTGGGAAGAAGCTATTCTTGAACCTGGTGGTCACAGTTTTCAGATATACCTTCTCCCCGATGATAGGAGTGAAATGAGTGTGACCAGGGCGACGTGGATCTTTGAGGACATTGGCTGCCATGGGAACCTTCCATCTTCTGCTCACTGCTGGGAAAGAACAAAATTACGTATCGCATTTGCAAAGAGAGAATTGTGATCTCCCTGCTGTGGGCAGCGGATATAACATTACGAAATGCTTCAAATATCTCTAACTTCAGGCATGTTGGCATTTGCCGCCACAGCCAATGCAGTACTTTCCTTGCTCTGAAATAATGGTTCCAGTGAACAGCTCTCTGATCTTATGAGAAAGGGGCCACAGTTCAAGGATAAGGGGGAAATCTTTTAGGACCGAGATGAGAAAAACATTTTTCACACAGAAAGTGGTGAATCTCTGGAATTCTCTGCCACAGAAGGTAGTTGAGGCCAGTTCATTGGCTATATTTAAGAGGGAGTTAGATGTGGCCCTTGTGGCTAAAGGGATCAGGGGGTATGGAGAGAAGGCAGGTACAGGATACTGAGTTGGATGATCAGCCATGATCATATTGAATGGCGGTGGCCTACTCCTGCACCTATTTTCTATGTTTCTATGAAAATCCCTACTGAAGCCTGACATATTGGTCCTTGCTGAGTCAAGGTAGAAGAACTGCTCGTTGGATGAGCGTCCTTCGTTCCCTCTTGCTCTCCCCTCTCCAGGTACCTCATCCTGCTCTGTGGGTTCCCCCTCCCTTGCTCACACTCCAAAGGGAACACCTACTAATGTGGTCAATGGTCTGGAAGCAATTGGTTTGTGCAGAAGCCTTGAAGTCAGGACAAACTCCTTCAACACCTGTCACATGACTCCCTGTAGGTTTTACAAACGTTACAATGCTCCAGGAAGTTCCAAAGGTTTGTACAATTACCGCGACAGCTTGTGGAAATCAATCAGCAACTAACCTGGAAGTAAACTTTCAATAACGATGGTATGGAGAGGTTTGGGGAGGATGGGGGCCGAGGGTTCTTCCTGTTGTTGATCTTGCGTTCAGCTGTGTGAGATTAAGGGAGAAGGTTAGTCAGAAACTTGAGCTCTAAGAGAGCTGAAATCAGTGCAGCGCAACCGCTGACAATACTGTGGACTTCCATCAAGCATTAGATCGGTACATTGTGGATGGCCCGATTGTAATCACGTACTGTCCTTCCGCTGACTGGTTAGCACGCAACAAAAGCTTTTCACTGTACCTCGGTACAGGTGACATTAAACTTAACTCAACTCAACCTCAACTCATGTCACTGAACCGTTTCCAGACCATCGGGCCATGTGGCAGGCCTGGCTTGCCCACCGCGGAACCGGGAAACCCACCTGAAGAGGAAATCCTGGAGAGGGAAGACACCGAGCCCGGCCCTTGCTCACCCCCGGGAACGGAGAACCGGAGAACCGGAGAGGAGGGTGGAGGGAGTCGGCGACGGCAGACGCAAGTACAAAGGGCCAGTAAGAAGAACCGGGGTCTTACCTTCCGTGCCCTAAAGGTTGGCTGCAAAAGGCACCCCCGAGCCACAAAGGCTGAACGAACGGTGGCCGGGCGAGGAAAGGGACAGTGGTTCGTGGGACAATCGGATGTAGGCGACGACTGCAATGGCCTTTATGACCAGCTGCAGGTTGGACTTTGAAAATGGCACCAAACCTGGCATTCTTGTATCTGGTCTCAGTGGGCTATTTCTATACACTTTATACTTAATCTGAGATTGTACTTATGTGTAGTAATAATTTACCGAACTGTATGCAAAGAAAATAATCTCACTATACCTCGGTTCATGTGATAATAAAGAACCATTGAACCGTTGAAGAACTCAAGGGCAGTTGCTGGTTATTGAACATGTTACTATATCAGAATCTGTGGAGGTCTGTGTAGCCAGACAGAGAGGAGGGGAGACAGCATTGTCCATCACACCCAACAGAAGGAGATGAGAGAGACTGTAGGATCTGGGCAGTATGTTGACAGGTGGGGAAGAGGGGCTGCCATCCCCAGCATTGGCCAGACTCATGATGCTAGCTAAGGTGCAACACTGAGCCCCACCTCACCACTCACTCCAGCCCACCCCACCCAACAACAGCCATCGTGCATTGCCTTGGTGATTTACTCCACACCAAGTCTGGGCGGCACGGTGGTGTAGCGGTAGAACTACTGCCTTACAGCACCAGAGAACTGAATACAATCCTGACTACGGGTGCTGTCTGTACGGAGTTTGTACGTTCTCCCCGTGACGTGCATGGGTTTTCTCCAAGATCTTCAGTTTCCTCCCACACTCCAAAGATGTACAGGTTTGTAGGATAATTGGCTTGATATATACATAAGTTGTCCCTAGAGTGTATAGAATGGTGTTAATGTGGGGATGACTGGTCAGTGCAGACTCTGTGGGCCGAAAGGCCTGTTTCTGTACTGTATTTCTAAACTAAACTAAAAATCATGTGGAATGAGATTGCTTTTATCATTTAGTATTGCAAAAGGGTGCAGAAGAGGTGTACTGCAATGATACCTGGATTAGAGTGTATTCAGGTCGGTGGGGGGCGCTGCAAGCCGGCGCCCTGTCAGCAGCGTGTCCGTTTTTTCCCAACTTTTTTTGTTTTTTTAGTATGTTTTGAAGTATGTTTTTAATGGTTCTTTGTGTGTTTTGTGTGGGGGGTGGTGTGGGGGGGTTGAGGGGGAAACCGCTTTGGTCGCCTCCTCCACGGAGAGGCGACTTTTTCCAGGTCGCCTCCCCCGTGGCCTAACAACGAGGATCGGCGCGGCCTTTCCCGGAGACGCGCCCTGGGCTTCAGCGGCGGGCGCAGCGTGGACTCTCGTCGTGGAGCGGGTGAGCCCTCGCTGGGGCTCGCCGGAGGGGAGCGTTCCGTTTCGCTGGCCCGAGGCAGCCGGCAGCCTGAAGCCGCGGTCTGCAGAGCTCCAGCTGGCGCGGCGTCTACAGCCCGGGATCCCTCATGGGGGACCCGGGGGAAGAAGGAGCTTCCACCGCCGGCCCGCGGCTAACTTCTACCGCGGACCCGGCGTGAACTTACCATCACCCCTGGAGGGGAGCTTCGACAGCCGGCCCTGCGGTCTGCGGTGCTTCTGGCTGCGGCGCGGCGGGGACTTTAAATCTTTGGCCGCCGGCCTGCGGCCTACACCATCCTGAAGCCGCGGTCTCCGGTGGGGAAGAGCCGACTATGGACTGGCTCCGGACTCTGGTCCCGACCACGGGGGTAAATGGAGGAGGACTGGCCAATTGTTGTGCCTTCCACCACAGTGATGAATGCTGTGGTGGATGTTTGTGTTAAATTTGTATTGTGTATTGTGTGTTCTTTCTCATTGTATCGCTGCTGACATATTCATTCCACTTGCACTTTATGTGCAATGTGACGAATAAACCCGTATTGTATTGTATTGTTTTGTACAAGGGGAATTGGATTTTTTCCCTGTAGCACCAAAAGTTCAGGGAAGACATAGATAGGATTAACAGTGAGAACCTTTTACCAGGTTGAAAATATCAAAGACTAGAGGGCATAGCTTTGAGATGATAGGGGCAAAGTTTAACAGAGATGTGCAGGGTGAGTTTTTTTACAAAGAGTAGTGGGTGCCAGGAATGTGCTGCCAGGGGTGGTGGTAGAGGCAGATATGGTAATAGTGATTAAGAGGCTTTTATAGAGACACATGGATCTGCATGGAATAGAGGGATAGGGATCATGTGATGTCGGATGAGACTAGTTTATCTTGCAGTCGTGTTCAGCACAGACATTGTGGGCTGAAGGGTCTGATCCTGTGTAGTACTGTTCTAAGTTCTCTATATGTTTTAATGACGGATTTTGCACTATTAATCTCTTTTCAGGGAATGCATATTGAGCATAAAATGAGGTACCAGTGCACTCTACTTGCCTGCACTTGATTTAATAGTGTAGCTGCAAGAACGCTAAAAAATCATAAAAATCCAACAACATTAATTAAATGTTGTAATATTGGGGCAGCCTGCCCAACAGTATTCTGCAAATAAGAATAAAATTAACTGCAGATGCTGGAAATATGAAATAAAAACAGTAGGTAGGTCAGGCAGCATCTGTGGAGAGAGAAACAGAGCTAATGTTTCAGGCTGAAAGCCCTTTGGCAGAACTGGGGACAAGAGACAACATTTGTTCTTCCTCTTTCCCAATTCTGACAAAGGGCTCAACCAATCATCAACATGAAGCCATGATTTATTTACAATTTTTCTGTTTAATGTTTTACAATTTAAATTTTATAACCTTGGGGCGTGATTTTTAACCCATTGGAACAATTAAAGCATAGTCCATACAGCACGTTGGCACAACGGTAGGGTTGCTGCCTTACAGCACCAGAGACCCAGGTTCGATCCTGACTACGGTGCTGTCTGTACGGAGTTTGTACGTTCTCCCTGTGACCACGTGGATTTCCCCTGGGTGTTCCGGTTTCCTCCCACACTCTAAAGAAGTACAGGTTTGTAGGTTAACTGGCATCGGTAAAAAAGTTAACTTGTCCCTAATGTGTAGTGTGTGCTAGTGTCACAGGGATCACTGGTGGGTGTGGACTCGATGGGCCGAATGTTCTGTTTCCGCTCTGTATCTCTAAACTATTTTTTTAAATGAGCTTACACTTGTCTGTAGGAAGACCCAATAAAGAAGACCCTGTTGAACCCATCATCATATTTTGGGCTATACCAAGATCACATAGATAAACCTCTTCTTTGCAAACCATGGTACAAATTAGCAGGTCCTTTGATAAAATGTCACAGGTCCATTGGTTTAAGTTCACACAGCCAATGGTATAAATTCACAATTCCAGGCAATATCCTGTACTTCACCCACTTGGCTCTTTTTCATGTTTATAACTAAACACTAAGGCATATGTTCTTACTTTTCTAATGTTTTCTAAATTTTAAAATCATTTTCTACATGTTCTTTTGTTCCTCACTGTTTCATTAGGCAGTGTTAGCCAAGGCAGAAGCCAGAACAGGACTCATTCACTACGAGCTTCCACCAAAACATAAATTGGCCAACAACTCCTGGAGGATGTTGATGGTAGTTTGGCCTTAGATGCATGCAAATGGGGAGCCGCTGGCAATGACAGATGCGAGGAGTGGACAGTGGGAGAGCCTTCAAGGTCGGCTGCAGGAGGCATCTCCCGGGACACAGTGACGATCGACAGAGGAGAGGGACATCGGGACATGGGTCTGCAGCAGCCTGAGGCTTACCAGGATCGGGGGCGCTCCAGTACTTCCAACACTTGGACCGGACTTTGGACCTTATAAACGGCTTCAAGACGTGGCGACTGTGCATTTGTGGTTGTGCAAAAGAATGTCACTGTGTTGTGCATACATGACAATAAAGAACCGTTGAACCATGGAACTATTGAAGAAAAAAAAGGCAGGACTAGTGGACTGAGGAGAAAGAAAATACTGTAAGACTTTGAAACACAAAACTAGCAGGCGGAAGGGGCATAATCCATTAAATTTAGAATGGTCTTTTCCTGTGGGACCCATTTATGATATACAATGCTGTCCCCTTGTGTTGAATAGCTTCTTTCATTTCAGTATAATAACTGAACACTGCAGTTATTTTTTTCCATCTGACTAAATTGAATTTTGGGCGAGGGATTTGTAGGTGTTTGGAGCAGAGGTTTAGTTGATCGTGATTACAAAGGACTCAGGATTATTTGAGGGGGTTTAGTCGCAGTTTTTGACTGCGAGGGCATCATAATTGAGCCCAATTTTACCCCCGCTGGCATTGATGTGGTTTTTCCAATATGGATCCACAACAACATCTCTCGTTCGTTCGTTCGTTCGTTCGCTCGTGTGTCAGACGCCGTATAGCTCGCTGTTGGCTTCTGTCGTCGTACAACATGTTGACAGAATTGGTCACCCGACGCGTCACAGAGAGCATCGTGTCGTGGTTTCCGGGGATCGCCACGAGGAGGCTTCTGTCATGATCCTCAAACAACATCTCTGCTTTACTGTTCAAGAAGGAACTGCAGATGCTGGAAAATCGAAGGTACACAAAGTGCTGGAGAAACTCAGCGGGTGCAGCAGCATCTATAGAGCGAAGGAAATAGGCGACATTTCGGGCCGAAACCCTTCTTCAGACTGAACTGCTTTACTGTTTGTCAGCTGAGGGATTGGACCCAATATATCCCAAGTAGTTGACCCAGAAGTTCAATCTAGTGTTAATTCAATGCCACAGGATTGCATATCAAGAGAGCCCTCACTATAAGTAATAACATGTGTGGGCTAAGTAAATGTCAAGTGCCTGGTTCATAAAATTAAATGTTACTGAAATACTGAAGCAGATTGAAAATTAGAATATAACATGTTATTATTCTTTCAAATTTGTTTGTGGTTGTAAATCTTTAATAAAAGTTAGTCCCAAAGTCAGACTTCAAATTGAGAAACTAGTAATGATTCTACAATAATTCCAGCTCACCTCCATCGCACAAACCAACCTCCCTTCCATTGACTCCATTTATACATCACTCTGCCTCAGCAAGGCCAGCAGCATAATCAAGGATGAGTCGCACCCTGGCCATTCCCTCTTCTCCCCTCTCCCATCGGGCAAAAGGTATCGAAGTGTGAAAACGCACACCTCCGGATTCAGGAGTTTATTTCCAGCTGCTTTCAGGCAACAGAACCTTCCTCCCCCAATCAGAGAGCAGTGCTGAACCACTATCTACCTCATTGGTGACCCTCGGATAGTCCTTGATCAGACTTTACCGTGCACTAAAAAATGTTATTCCCTTATCATGCATCTGTGCGCTGTGAATGGCTCGATTGTAATCATGTATTATCTTTACGCAGACTGGTTAGCACACAACAAAAGCTTTTCACTGTACCTCGGTACACGTGACAATAAACTAAACTGAACAACTGAACTGAACAAGACGAATGGAATTGGGATGGCAAATTGTCCACAGAGGCTCTGAAGACACTGGAACTGGGTGTCCGTAGTTGAAGGGTTAATCACGTCAGTCTCTAAGCTAACTGCCTACATTGCAGCTGTTGCTGGATCTTGTTTCAAAATCACCTGCAATGACTGTGAATACAGGAAGAGACTGTCAGGGAAAACCAGGATAATTACCTCTAGTCATCCGCACTTCTTCTCTCCTGCCTAATTGAAGTTTAATTAGTGTCAGCAGAGTATTTTCTTACACTTTTAAATAAATCTGTCTCATTCGAACCGCAGACCCACTCATCTGAGCATTTGGATGCGTTAAGTCTGACCCCTTTATAATCCTCAGCACAGTTTCATTAAGGGTGCTTTTCTTTATATACAAGTTTTCCAGGAAGCATTCATCATGTCAGATAAAGCTCCAGTTTAATTTTGTGACCTGAAAGCAGCTAACTGTTAGGTTTGTGCTGACGCGAGGGCAGATTGTTCCACTGGGAGACACTAAATTGAAATTAAGGCTGTTGCTGATGACCTACAGGATGTGTCTGCGAATGTAGCAATATTGGAATGGTGAAAAAGCCTGTTCGTGTCTATTCATACTGGGTGAATGGCCAGTAATGTTCTTTACCCCGTGGGGATGGTGGTTGCATTACAAATGAGGAACGAAGGCAGGAAGAAAGGGATGGATGTGACATAACTTTATTTCGGTGCACTACAGGTTCCCTCCTCCCTGTGGCCTGATCGTATGCTCCTCTGAGCCCTGTTAGGAAGGAACAGACTGAACCTCTGGTTAAGGGTCTTCAGGTTAAAGATCTGACCAAATGTCCTCAACATGCCACCTTTACAGCTGTCTGAGAAGCAATAAGAGAGCTGCCTGCCTCAAATTCCTCGCTCACTTAAAAAAAAATCAAATAGCTAAGAAAATTAAAAGCATTCATAACCAATCTGACAAGCCTACAGCAGCTTGTTGAATTATCCTGTAATTAATTTTATAACATCATGGACTATATTACCCTCATAAAAATCATAAAACTACCTTGCAAGGTATTGGATTTCACAAACATTTGAGAAGGTCTTAAATAACCTTTGCACAAATGTCAGATTAATGGTTTACAATGCGAACATACTTTTCTTTCAGCTGAAGTGTTTTAATCTTTGTTTTGGTCTGCCAAGTGCGCAAAATGAAACTCAAATCAACTCCAGGACAATATATGTTACACAATTCTGTAAAATGATATACGAATTAAGGTTTTACAATAGATCGCCTTTAAATTTAACGTTTTGAATCAGATTTGAATGCACATTCTAGAGGAATTATATTTCTTTAAACATCACATCAGATTTAAACCAAATTAAATGTGCAGACTTGTAATTCAAGCAGACAAAAAGAAGGTAGACACAAAGAGCTGGAGTAACTCAGCGGGTCAGACAGCATCTCTGGAGAAATGAAATAGATGGCGTTTAGGTTGAGACCCTTCTTCAGTCTGAAGAAGGATCTCGACCAGAAACATCACCTTTTCCTTTTTTCCAGAGATGCTGTCTGTCCCACTGAGTTACTCCAGCTCATTGTGTCTATCTTCGTTTTAAACCAGCATCTGCAGTTCCTTACTACACAAAAAGAAGAATGGAACAGAGCAGTATTTAAGATGACAATCTAACATTTTCTATTGTGTTGTGAATGTAATCACAATTGCTGGTTTTGACCAACTTTGGGATGTCCAACCAAAGACAAGTTAATTAATATTTATAGTGAAGCAATCATGCCCATCAGACTCTTGTCATTTTAACACCTGATTATGCCAATGGTGCCTTATGCTGGAGGTGAAGTAAAAGCTGGTGTCAAGTGTACACAGGTCCACACAAGACCATTCCTCATGGCCTACATCTTCAAAACCTTGCATGGGGCTTTGCAAATGTATTGGTTCCAGTCTCTTTAATTTTTCCAAGCTCATTTCTACTAATGCAAATTTCATGCCGCACTTTATTCATCTTTGACCTGTGGCTGTCCACGCATTCAGCATCTCTCACTGAAGGCAGGCGCTAAACACTTCTTTAATTTCTTTGCCATTTCCTACTCCCAATACAATTTCATATGCCTCAGCCTGTAAAGGGCGTACATTCATTTGTTACATTGAAAAGACTTTTGGACAGATATGAGCCAAATGCACGCAAATGGGAACAGCCCAGAATTCCACTTTTGTTGACTTGACAAGTTGGGTCAAAGAATCAGTTTCCATGCACTGTAGCTCTATGACTCTATAATCCTAATGTCTGTATTTATGTTTATAGAGTCACAGAGACAGACACCTCAGCCTACTACATCCAGGTCTGCCTTTGCCCATCTACACTATAATTCCATTGTTATACATTATACACCTCCATAAGGTCACTCTCAACAAAGATATCCTATCCAATCTCCAAAACTAAAGTTCTCATAACCATGCAACATCCTGGTGAATCTCCACTGTACTCTCTCCAGTAATATACAGCATTCTTCCCATTACTTAACAACTAGAAATGCATGCAATTCTCCTACACATGCAGTAATACTCCAACTGTAATCTAACCAGTGTTTTTGTAAAGATGCAACATAACATTCTGACTTTTATATGTCTATGCCTCGGACTATGCTTGAATGTAGACAATCATTTCAACTGCCTTCCTCACCATCCTATCTAACTTTAGTTTAGTTTAGAGATACAGCACGGAAACAGGCCCTTCGGCCCACCGAGTCTGCACAGGCCAGCGATCCCCGCACATTAACGCTATCCTACACACACTAGGAACAATTTACATTTATACCAAGCCAATTAATCTACAAACCTGTACATCTTTAGAGTGTGGGAGGAAACCGAATATCTCGGAGAAAACCCACGCGGTCACGGGGAGAACGTACAAACCCCGTACAGACAGCACCCATAGTCGGGATCGAACACGATTCGCCGGTGCTGCAAGCGCTGTAAGGCACCAACTCTATCTCTGTGCCACCGTCGACTATGTTAACACTTCCCAGTAACTATGGACTTGAACTTCTTTCATCAACATTTCATAGCTGCTAATCATGTAGTGATAATCATGTTGTTATAAACTATGCACTAATTATATACATTTTAAATATTTCTCATTCACTATCACATAATTTAAAGTATTCTCCTGACCTTTCATAGCCAACTCTCTTATATTATTGTACCTTCCTTTGATTATATTTAAGATCCTTGTTTTAGATTAAACAAAATGACTTCCAATTTTTATTTAGAATTCCACCATATTATTCCTTCAAGGGCCCTTAACTGCCAGGCTATTAATTGATCCTTTCTTATTACACACCGTCATGTCTAAAAAGCCTGTTCCTCATCAGTAACTCAGCATACTGATTTTTTTATAAACATCTTTTAATGTAGTCCTCGACTCGACACTGCAACTAGTAATTTGGCTTGTTCAGTCCACCTTAAATTAAAATCGGCCTTTGCATATTTCATCCGGACATAACAGGAGACCATTTGCCAATCAGGTCCACGTGCATTTACAGAGAAATCCCATTCCATGTCAACTCTCCCCCAATTTCTACTATCAACTGCACCTGGGCCAATTTACCATGGACAACTAATTTACCAACCCAAATACTTTTGGGAAATGGGAGGAAACTGCTCATGTCAGAGAACATGCAAACTCCACACAGACAACTAGAGGCCAGGATTGAGCCCAGGTTGCAGGAGCTGTGAAGAAGTTGCACCTCTGTGCCACCTTATTACATGAACCTCTAATTCGCTGATTTAAGTTATCCCTTACATAACCAATTCCCACAAATCTTTCCTGCCACTTGCTGTCTCTTAGCTCCACCCAAACGGATTCTACTTCTTAGTTTTCTAGGCTAAGACTCATTCTCTCAGCAGACTTTTAAAACCAATGTATCTTAAAACTGTATCTTCAGCACTGGTTATTATACATTAGGACATTGACCCCCACCTACTGATCCATATAAAGCCCATTGCAAAATAACAATTTCCTCTTTGGCCATTATTGATGCAAGTGCTCCATTTCTCACCTACCTCTGTTTGAGCAATTGTATACAGTATACTCTGATCTCATTTAGTTATTTGGAAAAATAGACACAAAATGCTGGAGTAACTCAGCAAGTCAGGCAGCATCTCTCTTCCAGCATCACCTTCTCTCCCCCCCCCCCCCCCCCCCTTCCCCTCCCCTCCCTCTTCCCTCTCCCCCCTCCAACCACATCACAATCAGTCTGAAGAAGGGTCCTGATCCGAAGCATCTCCTATCCATTCTCCAGAGATGCTGCCTGACCCGCTTAGTTACTCCAGCACTTCATGTATTTTTTTGTCAAACAGGCATCTGCATTCCTTACATCTACATTTTATTACTCCAGAAATTTGCACATGGCTCAAATAGTAATTCGGAGAATATTACCTTTGTGTTTTTTTGCTTTTTAATTTGAAACTACTTAATGACTCCTACTTATCAAACGCAATCTCTATCTCTGTCTGTGATGTGGGTTTCCATAAAATGGTCTTCCCCTTCCTGTTCCAAGTTCTTCTCCAACTATGAGGCAATGAAATTAACCCTCGCACCAGCAGGCAACACAATCTTTACATCTCCTGCCTTTGCATGTTCTGTGGCAATCACACATCCAGCCTGAGTCACTGGCTCCACCAAAAAAAAATCTTATAGAAACATATAAAATTCTTAAAGGATTGGACAGGTTAGATGCAGGAACAATGTTCCCGATGTTGGGGGAGTCCAGAACTTGGGGTCAGAGTTTAAGAATAAGGGGTAGGCCATTTAAGACTGAGATGAGGAAAAACGTTCTCACCCAGAGAGTTGTGAATCTGTGGAATTTTCTGCCACAGCGCAGTGGAGGCCAATTCATTGGATGTTTTCAAGAGAGAATTAGATTTAGCACATGGCTATAGGAATTAAGGGATATGGGAAAAAAAGCAGGAACGGGGTACTGATTTTAGATGATCAGCCATGATCACGTTGAATGCGGTGCTGGCTCGAAGGGCCAAATGGCCTACTGAACCTATTTTTCATGTTTTTATGTTCCTAATACCCATGTACTGCATTTACAACATCTAATCTGCCCTGCCGTGTCCATCTAAATTGAAGTAATACTTAAAACCTAAATTATTTATTCATTTTTTTAAATATAAAGCCTCATCATTGCACTTATCCCAATTTCTGATGCATCAAAGACAATATTGTATATATACTGTGCTTAAACATGTTGACTTTCAAATGCTGCACTTAACCACTGAAATAATATCTATAAAATCAGAACGTTTCGTCAATTCACCTTTGCAGTGCAGTTACAAAGGTCACATATTGCAAGGACTATCTTTACACAAAGCTATTTGAGTTCCAGATACCTGATCCTAGCAGGCAATCCCAATGGACCATTTATATTTACTGCATGCAATACCTAATCCTTGTATAACACCAAATAAAGGATTCTAATCTGTAAAATAAAATGCTTTATCGTCATGCTCTGTCTTTTAATCATAGTCATCCAATTTGATTGGTATTATGCAAGCCTAATAATTATTTTGCACAATGTTTTGTTCAGCAGACTCTGGTCCTTTTTAGTTTGAATTATTGAATACGTTCTTTACCAGAGAACAGCGAGAATCTGCAGGAAGGAACTGCAGATGCAGAACTATTCGCAGATAGACACAAAATGTTGGAGCAACTTAGCGGGACAGACAGCATCTCTGGAGAGAAGGAATCAATGACGTTTTGGGCTGAGATCCTTCTTTGGTCTCCCAAAACATCACCCATTCCTTCTCTCCAGAGATGCTGCCTGACCCGCTGAGTTACTTCAGCATTTTGTGACCAGCTAGAATCAGGAACTCACTGTTACATGGAGTAGTTGCTCTAACCTTGAGTGATGCCTTAAAGCATCAGATTGAACTTAGACTACAGAATATAGAAAAGTACAGAACAGGAACAGGCCATTCGGCCCATAATGTCTGTGCTGATCATGACGCCGCGCTAAATTAACATCATCTGCCTGCACATGATTCATACCCCTCCTTTCCCTGCATATTCATGTGCCTATCTATAAGCCTTTAAAACACCACCATAGTATCAGCCTCCTCCAAAACCTTGGCAGCACGATCAAGGCACCCATCACTGTGTAAAAACCTTGCCCGACATATCTTCTTTAAACTTTGCCCATAACCCGACCGTGGTCGGCAGTCGATGAGAGCGTGGAGGAACTGCCGTGAGGGGAAGGAACAATCGAGGACCCGGCGTGAGGGGACCACCATGAGGGAGGGGGAAGAACAATGGACCTGGCGTGGGGGGACCACTGTAGGGAGGAGAACGAACGGAGGAGCCGGCGTGCTTTGTAACTTTGTCAGCGCTGTCGGTGATTGCATTTGTATACACTGGGTATACAAGCAAAGAATTTCACTGTGACAATAAAGTATTTCATTCCTTTCCATTCCATAACCTGGATAAATAGATTAATATGAAATTAACGGCAGTTAGCTGAATTAGAGGGGGCTCATTAAGAATAATAATACCACCTTTGACTGGTTTGGTTGTTTTACCTGTTGGTCTATTAATTCTACCTTATTCCACATGACGTTCTAACTCAGATATTTTACAAATGTCACAGTGAGCTACTTTTTCCATGTTTTGAATTTTGTAATCATTGGGATAATTTTTAAAAGTTAATGTAAAGGAGAACTGAAAACTTACCCATTTCTTTCATATGTAGAGGAATATTATTAATCTAATACTTGATACCAATCTGTGTGAAATTTCTTTCTTTATGATGATTAAATTAATTTAAAGTAAGGCAAATGATTTAATCACCTAAATTACCGACTTCTAATGTCAAATGTGCATACATCACGGCACATGGGGTAATTTTACAATCTGAATTTCAGCATCAAACATCACTGATCAAAGAATACCATTAAATGGACCATAATGTGGTACAACAGTAAAATAAATATATATGCTCTATCAATGTGACATTTTTGGCACACAGACCAACCATCCTGTGCAACAAAGAATATAGATAAATAATGCTTTAATTCAAACAGTTTGAACTGGATTTCCATGTCGGGTCCAAAGATGGTAAATCAATGTTTATTTACTTATTTATTTTTAACATGGTGTGGGCCCCACTGTTAATACCAATATTTATTGTCCATCCCTAATTGACCCCCGAGCTACTGACTTTCTTGGCCATTTCAGTGGAAAGTAGAAAGTCTACAATATCGTTATGAATCTGGCATCACTTTTAGGGTGGAAGACAGGCTACTTTCCCTAAAGAACCAACAAAGGTTAAACCCCACTCCAAGAGTTTCCCAAATTTGATAAAATGAAGGAGTTTGGATATTCACTCTGTGACCATCAGGATTTTTTCAGGATGCTCTGGTGCATCTCGCATGCTCGAGAAACCCAAAATGTGCCATTTAGTAGATTAATTGGCCCCTGTAAAATGCCAGAGTGCTGAGGCGAGCAGTAGTATCTTAGAGGAGTAAATGAGTATTTGGGAGAATTTTTTTTAGAAGGAACTAATGGAGGATTAGTGCAAAATGTGTCTTGATGGTGGTGTGGATCTGTGCCATATGGTAAAGGATAAAGGACATTTATTGTCACATGCACCAATTGGCGCAGTGAAATTTGAGTTACCATGCAGCACACAAATAAGAAAAAACACAGCACTATAGAATTTAACATCAAACATAAAAACATCCTCCCGACAGCGGAATCAACGTTTCTCACTGTGAGGGAAGGCAACAAAGTTCAGTCCTCTTCCTATTGCTCACCCGTGGTCGGGGCCTGTTGAGGCCTCCGCAGTCGCCACAACGGCGGCCCGATGTTTCAGGCCCTCTCGCCGGGATGATCGGATGATCGGATGATCGGATGATTGGAGCTCCGGCATCAGAACAGAAGAACACTCTCAGCGACTTGGATTTTCTGAATCGTCCGAATCGGAATATGACATGGTATCTTTATAAAAGAATTCACCAAACCACAACGAAGTTAGTGGTAAATGTTATGGTAGAGTCTGTCATTGAAAGAGCAATCAAAGGCATTTACTCATCAATGGTCTGCTCAATAATGGTCTATTGTATTGTATTGTATTGTATTGTATTTAGATTCAATTAGGACCACCTGGCTCCAATCCTCATTACAGTTTTAGTCCAAACTTGGAGAAAGTTTGTGTGGATGGCTTGCTCGATTGTAATCATGTGTAGTCTTTCCGCTGACTGGTTAATGCACAACAAAAGTTTTTCACTGTACCTCTGTACATATGACAATTAACTAAACTAAACTAAAGTAATTAACTTCCAGAGAAAAGTAAGAGTGACTGGTCTTGACATCAGGGCATATTTTAACTGGATGTGGCATGGGTAAGTTAATCATACCCCTGGCTGTTACAAGTATTCCCTGAGTTCTTGAATGCCATCTTACAGCAACTGAAACTACCTTTCAATATGACACCCTCTACATCAATTTGTACATTCACATGGAAGTGTACATTCTGAGCAGCTGATTTTCACTGCAGCCACAATGTTTTATTAGTAGCTTTCATGCCTTTTTCCAAAAATAAATATCAGTGAAAACCAGTACAATTAAGCCTCAGTCAATTCGCACTAATTAGTTCCAACCAACAAACCACAATTTCAGATTTTTATTAATGAACTGCAAAAGAGAACACAGATAAATTTAAATTTATTTCATAGTTAAGTTTATTTCAGAGCCCCAAGCTCAACTTGTGATCCTGCAAAATTCCAGTTGGCCGGAGACGTCAGGACCAACGGGACACTGACCCCCAGGCCCACCAGGCCCACCGCAAGCACGGAGAACCCAGAGGCCAACAGCCAACAGCAACTCCAGCCCAGCCCCGCTCCAACTCCAGAGGAACATGGTCCCCGTAGGGGCAGAAGCTGATGGTATGCAAGGTACGTCTTGTTCTTGGGGTGGCGGATGAGGGGGCGCAGCTCGGGCTGTGGGCGAACTGCCACTTGTCGCCGTAGCAGCCCATCGGGGAGCGGATTCCTCTGGAGTTGGAGCGGGGCTGGGCTGGAGTTGTTGTTGGCTGTTGGCCTCTGGGTTCTCTGTGCTTGCAGTGGGCCTGGTGGGCCTGGGGGTCGGTGTCCCGTTGGTCCTGACGTCTCCGGCCACCCCCCTGGACAGGAGCTGAGACTGGGAACTGTACCGCCCTTATCCCCTCCCTCTGCAACTGCAAACAACCCCACTCTCCTGCTCACCTAACCCACCCATCCCCCCCCCCCACCCCCCCCCAACCCCACCTTTCCCTCCCAACTCCAATCCCGTCCCGACCCCCTGGGAAACTGAAGGGAGCGACTGCCCCGGTGCGACTGGCACTGACCTGCTGGCATCGTCGACGTGAAGACAGTGCAAAGCCCCCACGCCGGTGAAATGGGCGGGGAGCTGGAGAGGGGAGGGAAGGGGTCACACACATGGCCGAGAAGCAGAGGGGTGTAGGTGGGGGTGGTGATAGATAGGGCCAACAATGAGTGGAGAAAGACAGAAACACCGACGTGCAAAAGAGACCTACAACAGTGCATGATCTCTCTCGCGTAATGGCAGGTGATTGTCGCCTGCCCGCTGTTTCTGACGCTAAAGCCTTGGGATCGTTGCCCTTCGTGTTGGCGTGGAGGGGGACGGGGGGTATTGTGCTGTTTGATCGCCCCCTACTATCCCAGGGACAGGGAGACACAGCGGCTTTTGAGACTGGTGGGCAATCACTTCCAAAGTTCTGCCCACACAGTCAGTACACCTATCCTACACTTGTCTTCCGCACTAAGATCACCCCGCAGAGAATGATCCCAGCCTAACCCAAGAGCTATGTCACCCCAGACAGATTAATGACGCCCCCCCCCCCCCCCAACCTCTCTCCATCTCAACTCACGCCTGGGCACCGAAGCAACTCAGGAGGCGAACCCTGAGCTCCGTCTCACAACAATCTGATGTGCACATCCGTCCACATTCAAAGATTTAATCTCCCGACTCCCCGCAGTGTGTAGACATGGCAGTAAATTCAATTAAAACATATCAAACCTGTGTGTTTCAAACAAATCATAAGTATAACTGCTCTGGCACTGGATGGTGCGCATTTTCCCTTTGTTGGTCACATCAATAGATGCGGCCGCTCTGAATTCTATCTTTAAAACAAAGCCACAGGATGGAGAGGTCTTCTTTAACACTGTTGCTTATTAAAACAAACCTTCAATCAGGATTGGCTCAAGAGTAACTCGGGAGACGAACTTGGAACATCTCAGAAATGACAAGTGAACGGCAAACTTGTCATACCCGTGGGAACTCGGTTAAACTCTTGATCATACACTTGCAATCTCGTACACAACCACAAGTCTTTCACTCGGGGTACCTCTTGTCTCAACTCGCAACGTGAGAACCAGCCTTTACCACTGTCTCCAACTCCACAATGCACTTGTACATCAGTATTGCAAAGCTTAAACTCAACACCACCCTGATCTGGAATGACCATTTCAGAGCCCTTGCCTCCTGATCCAACCAATAGCCAAACTAAATCTAACACCTTCTCTCTGCCTGAGAGAAATTCTTTCCTCAAACCCCCCAACTCCCAGACCCAGCACATCCAGACAGCACATTTTCCATTACGCACATAGGTGAAAGTACAATGATAATTCAGTGGCATGAAAGGCCTTGAGCATGACTTAATTGTGCAGCTGCATAACCAAACTGGCCATTACCACGCAGCGAAAAGACCAAATGGCACAGATATAATGGTGCATAATCATTTCTAGGTCATGCTTTTAACAACAACTTGCAGCACCTTTAATGTTGAAAGAAAACTCTCCCCAAGAGCTTCACGGATGCATAAAGTTAAAATAGATAAAGATACAGAAGAAATGTCAGAAGGGATAGCTATAGACTTGGTCAAAAGATGCATTTTAAGGCAAGACCATGAGGAAAGGCATAAAAAAGTGGAATGTTTAAGGCAATTTCAGAGAGCAGTGAGGGTTCAGCTGCCGTGTACAGGGGGGGTGGGGAGGTGCGGGATCTTTCTTAAACATTTTGTCTCATCCGCAGTTCTTTCTTAAACATGATGCATGAGGAAAGTCAATTCTTCATGATTACCAATATGTAATATTTTAATTTTTAAAGTTTCAATTTTGTTACATTAAATATAACTTCCATAATGTATACACATTTAAGGCGAGTGCATTCAGAGTTTCTCTCTTGAAAGTGAGGTTTGGTATTTTGAATGTGTAGGATGGAACTGCAGATGCTGGTTTATAACACAGAATGCTGGAGTAGCTCAACGGGTCAGGCAGCATCTCTGGAGAGAAGGAATAGATGACGTTCCAGGTCAGACTGAAGAAGGGTTCCAACCCGGAACCTCACCTATTCCTTTTCTCCACAGATCCTGCCTGATCCACTGAATTACTCCAGTATTTTGTGTCTATCTTGGGTATTTTGAAATTTGCCACTTTTGTTATGAGTTTAACTCGAGTCAGGGGGCAGCGGGTGGTGGGCGCCCCAGGAGGCTGCAGCCGTGGAGAGGTCAGGCGGCGGGTCCCTGCGGCCGGACTCAGGGTGGGAGATCGCGGCCTCGTGGGGGAGCCGTCGAGCCGGTCTCAAGACCGAACTCAAAGTCCGTGGCTTAAAGCCCCTGTTCCACTTAGGAGACCTAAACAGCAACCTCTGGTGACCTTGCCCACCACCCAAGGTTTCCATGAGCTCACCGGTGGTTTTGGTCACTCTCCCTAATAGTCGAAAGTGGTTTCCGCGTGGTCGAGGCTTCATCTATCTTGCTGCTATTTTATCATGATTAAAACCGGCCTCGACTAAATATAGTTTGCCGTTTTAAAAATCGATAAGTTTCTTTATCGCATGTCTAGTCGAAGCTGGTTTTCTTCATAGTCAAGGAAGGTTTTCAATGTATGCGTGGGGGGTGGTAGGAGGTTGCAGGTCACCTCGACCTTGATTTTATTTTGGGTGGCGGGCAAGATCATCAGAGGTCGCTGTTTAGGTCTCCTAAGTGGGACAGGGGCTTTAGGGTGAGCCCGCCAAGCCTGTCCCTGCGGTCGCACTGAAGGTCCAGCGGATCGTAGCTTCAGGGGAGCCGGTCCCATCTGGCCGAACTGAAGACTCGATGGACTGCAGGAGGGAGTCACTGCGCCGGCCCCTGTTTGACGGACCCAGCGGAACTGCTGTCCTGGCACAGAGTTTTTATTCAACATTAAAAGTGCTGCAAGTTGTTGTTAAATGCATGGCATAGTTGCTGTGCTGGCCCCTGTGTTCGTTATGCCGGAGACCAGGGACAGGGAGGATGGAGCCAGTGACATCCGGGCAAGGAGTGAGGCCGGGAGGAGAGGAGAGGAGAGGGAACCAGGGTCTGGCCTACCGCGCCCTCATGGTTGGCTGCAGGAGGCGCACTGGGGAACAAAGGGAGGGCGAGGAGAGGGACATGGTGTTCAAGGATGGAGACTGCTGGAGGTCAGCAACAGCCTGGGACTTGCCTTCTACAGGCACCGCTCGTAAGAACTAGCGTATGGACTATGAACATGGAGCCAAAACATGGCACCTCCAGCATATACGACTCAGTAGATTCATTGCCGCGGATGGCTGTGGAGGCCAAGTCAATGGATATTTTTATGGCAGAGATTGACACATTTTTGATTAGTAATGCTCCTGTCCCACTTAGGAAACCTGAACGGAAACCTCTGGAGACTTTGCGCCCCACCCAAGGTTTCCGTGCGGTTCCCGGAGGTTTTTGTCAGTCTGCCTGCTTCCACTACCTGCAACCTCCGGCAACCACCTGCAGCCTCCTGGAACCGCACGGAAACCTTGGGTGGGGCGCACAGTCTCCAGAGGTTTCCGTTCAGGTTTCCTAAGTGGGACAGGGGCATTAGGGTGTCAGGGGTTATGGGGTGAAGGCAGAAGAAGGTTGAGATGGAACGATAGATCAGCCATGAATGAATGGCAGAGTAGACATGAAGGGTCAAATGACCTTATTCTGCTCCTAGAACTTATGAAGTTATGAACATTATTTCTGTGCAATTGCTGATCGGGGGACGATGATACTCTACTGGACTGTTTGTAAGGAAAATAATTTAACTGTGTTAACTATTAACATATGTGAGAATATAAAGCACTATGACTACTGAATGGTGACAGAATGTACAGCACTCAAAAGATTGGAAGGATCAGAGGACAAATGCAGATAAATGGGACTGGCCTAATATTGCCAAGTCGGTCGGCATGGAAGAGTTAGGCTGGAGAGCTGGTTCCGTGCTGTACAGTTCGACGACCAAATGATGATCCAATTATTCAATTGCTGGCAGCTATGGGTTCATCACAGGTGGTAGGGATGAAACTGAGCCCACAGGAAAATATAATTAGGTTTTCTCAAGGGATAGGTTAATGCATGTCTCACATGATACATTAGCCCTATCAACCCAACTGAACATTTGAAAGTTTAGACTCTTTGATGACTGAGTAAATTACTGTGCTAGTGAAATAATGTTATTATAATTCAAATATACACCCTTAACATTTCAATAATATGCAATGAAATTTGAATTATAGAACTGCCAAGAGTAGTCTTTGAATCCACCACTCTCAAACATTTCTTCAAACAAATTATATCATCCCGTTAAATCTGCTTCATTCCTGGGTTATCCATTCTCCACACTTAAAATAAATTCTGTGACAAGGCTTGCCATAATTCAGCCTCAAAATGTGTGAAAAGCCACATCAATCTCATGCCAAAAGATCAAAGTGTGTGTTCAATAAATAGCTATGAAAAATTCTTCCTACATTAGCTCACTTGTGAACCCCATTCACAACAGATACTGTAACCACGTCCCTTAACTACTTCCTGGTCACTAATGGTCAGATTCTCCTATTGCTGTAATGTAATTTAACTCCTTCTCACACAAGCCCATGTTGTGGACTTTTCACATTAAATAGTTGAATTAAGACCAGTGGTTATCATGCCAAATCTTATTAAATTGAGAAATCATAGCAGTCCTTGGGAAAATGAAGTCCATTCAGTGTTCCCTTTGGGAAGGCTGAGGGTCCAGATGTAAGGGGTGAAAGGTCAGAGTTTCAATCCACTTCTTTCCAAGATTTTGGTTTGAAGGAAATTCAAGATTAATGTGATACGTAAACCCTGACAAATCTTCCAAATCCTGATTGTCCAAATCTACTTAAGGCACTTAAGCAGCAAGTTGTTATTTTGGAACGAGAGGCAGGAAAGGTTCAGGAATTTATAAAGGATGAAATCATTCAGAAAATGGGCAACATTTCAATTGCAATTTTATGGCATCCAAAGTCCACAGCAGCCTTTACAAAGCTTTATTTGGTCATTCTGTAGTTTCCACTTGGCCTTCCTCTTTGAATATATTCTTTCTGCTCCACAATGTGTGGAATGGGTGCACCATCTCAGCTTCAATATTTATGTAGAGGATAGAAGGAAATCCATTCTAACTCTTTGTGTGCCAACACATCACCAATGATGATAGTTTAAATCTAAGGCTCAAAGTAGGAACATTGTTGAGGCTGCACTTGGAGTATTGTGTTCAGTTTTGGTCACCCTGCTATAGGAAAGATGACAGAAAGCTGGAAAGAGTGCAAAGAAAATTAACGAGAATGTTGCCACGAATTGAGGGCCTGAGTTATAGGTAAATGCTGAGGAGGCTAGGATTTTGTTGAAACAAAGAATTGCAGATGCTGGTTAAGTCTGAAGAAAGCTCTCCACCCGAAACATCACCTATCCATGTTATCCAGGAATGCTGACTGACCTGCTGAGTTACTCCAGCACTTTGTGTCCTTTTGCAGGCTAGGACTTTATTCCTTGCAGTGCAGGAGACTAAGGGGTGATCTTATAAAGGTGTATAAAATAATGTGAATAGATGTGTTTTTTTTCCCAGAAATTGAAAATCAAGAACTAGAAGGCATATGTTTAAGACAATAGACAATAGACAATAGACAATAGATGCAGGAGTAGGCCATCCGGCCCTTCTAGCCAGCACCGCCATTCAATGTGATCATGACTGATCATCCCCAATCAGTACCCCGTTCCTGCCTTCTCCCCATATCCCCTGAATCAGCTATTTTTAAGAGCCCTATCTAGCTCTCTCTTGAAAGCATCCAGAGAACCTGCCTCCACCGCCCTCTGAGGCAGAGAATTCCACAGACTCACCACTCTCTGTGAGAAAAAGTGTTTCCTCGTCTCCGTTCTAAATGGCTTACTCCTTATTCTTAAACTGTGGCCCATGGTTCTGGACTCCCCCAACATGTTTCCTGCCTCTAGTGTGTCCAAGCCCTTAACAATCTTATATGTTTCAATGAGATATCCTCTCATCCTTCTAAACTCCAGAGTGTACAAGCCCAGCTGCTCCATTCTCTCAGCATATGACAGTCCCGCCATCCCGGGAAAGGTGAGAGAGGCAAGATTTTATAGGAACCTGAGGGGAAGATTCAGTATATTGACGAATACTCTATCAAACTAATACGATATACTGTAGAAAACATTCTGGCTAGTTGCATCATGACCTGCTGAGATAACTCAAATACCCAGAAATTAAGGAGAAACAGAGAATCATGGACATTGCCTGGTCCATCTTAACCCGTAGTCAGGACTAGCTGCTTCTTCTTCTTGCGTATGGCGTGCACAGCCTAAAGTTGTAGGCCAACTTGTTCTATTTGATCTTATTTGATTGTGCACACCGGGTTGATTGCATTCGTCGAAACAGGGCGGACCACGTGAAGGTTACAATCTTCCACCCCGGGACTAACTTAAACAAGGCATCTTGTTTTGCATGGACAGGTTGGGCCGAATGGCCTATTTCTGTGCTATATGATCCCATGACTCCATGACTCTAAGCACACAGCAGATGAATCAGTCTCCAGGACAGCTCTGCCCTTCGTACAAAGATGATCCATATCTTAACTCTGTTTATCCACTTGGGTTCAAAACCCGTAAAACATTTATGACATAAACTTTATCAACCCCGGTTTTTATATTACCCTCATCAGCTTTTTTGAAGGAGAGATTTCCAGATTTCCACAGCTATCATTAATAGTAGTAGTAACTTATTATTGGTGCAGAAACACATGTGCTTGTCAATAAAGTGGCTGCCTAAACCTATTAATAAAAATAAATGAGGTTGCTGAGCAAGACTCTCAGCTGATCACACTACCAGCAGCAGTTCAATGTGACCAGTCAACAAAGTTTGTTAAGTTGGAGGAACATATGAATATTTTCTTCAAACTATTTTTAGCATGGTGCTAAGTTCCCATTGATTCTATTTTTGACCTGTTATTAATACATTTGTTTTAACTAGGTTTAGCAACAGCAATTAAGGCCTTTGGTAGTTTGACTGGGTGTCCATGCTTATTTTGCAAGGATAGATAACTTTGATCTTGTTTGCAGGAATGCAAAGATGTATGCAGAATCTTCTCGAAATGCTTATTTGTTACAGTTAATTGGGAAGATCAAATGGAAAGTTCTCCAATAATGGTAATAGTTTACTGCTGAGCCTGACTAATAGATAAAAAGCACTGTGAATAATGTTATGTCACATCAACTGTGGGTTATTCAAATCACAGCACTGGCGGAGAAAAAACAAACTTGAAAAGAGTAATAAAAAAAAACAACATATCAGCTTTAGTTACTCTGTCTAATTTGAAATTCACGATGTTGTGATTAGCTAGCTGTCTTACCAATTGTGCATACCGTTCCTCTATGAAGAAAGGTCTGTCAGTTCTGGAGTAATGCAGCAAGTGGCTAGGGGGAGATAGGGGCTAATGGCCGGTTAAATATAGGAAATGGGTAAGAGCGGCACAGTGGCGCAGCTGTAGAGTTGCTGCCTTACAGCGCCAGAGGGTGCTGTGTGTATGGAGTCTATACATGCTCTCTGTGACCGCGTGGTCCAGTTTCCTCCCACATTCCAAAGACGTACAGGTTTGTAGTTTAAATTAACTTCTGTAAATTGTAAATTCTCCCTAGTGTGCAGGATAGTGCTTGTGTACGGGGTGATAGCTGGTCGACATGGATTCAGTGGGCCTAACAGTCTGCTTACACACTGTAAATCGAAAGTAAAGTCTAAAGAATTTCCACTGTGCGTTTAGATGGTGAATTCCAAAGATATCCCAGATACACCAGATTCTTGATGAAGAAATACTGTATCTCTCATCTCAGGCCAGAATGGCCATCCCATAATTTTGCGATTCTGGCCCCAGCCAGAGAATAGATAAACTACTGAACTTCATTGTCAAGCCCCATATGAAAGTTGTAGGCTTCAATATGATCAGCTTTCCTTTTACCAAGCTCCTGAGAATGCAGGCCTAATTTGCATCACCCCAACTAATAGCACAAACTCACCATCTCAAAAATCAGTCGGGTGAACCTTTGCTAGATTCTGTCTATCGCAAGAATATCCATCCTTAAGAATGGATACCGGACTTTCAAACAATATTCCAGACACAATCTGGCCAGAGCTTTACAGTTTCTGCAAGATTTCTCCACTTTTGTACTCAGATCTTCTAAACGATAAAATCCAATGTACTATTTTGCCTTCTGAAATGCTTGCTACATCTTTACATTAATTTTAAGTGGCTTGTGTACAATGACTCTCAGGATCCTTTGAACATCGATACATTACAATTTCCCACCATTTGCAAAATTATTTGTCTCTATTGTTTCTCAAAATAATTTTAATTTCATATTTCTCATGATATTACTTTTGCTATGTCAGTCATGGGCATTAAAACCGATCCTTCAGCCCATCGAATCCATGCCAACCATCAAGGCCTCATTTTCATTTTCCCCACATTCCCAGCCTATATGCTCCCTGGAATCACTCTGCATCCAGCTCACAGCATACACTGCCATCTAGCTTTGTAGCATCAGCAAACTTGCATACATTATTCAGATCAGGTTCAACTTCAGATTCAACTTTAATTGTCATTGTCAGTGTACAGTACAGAGACAACGAAAATGCAGTTAGCATCTCCCTGGAAGAGTAACATAGAATATGACAATAAATACATCTATTTACATGCATACAGTCATAGTGTTTTCCTGGTGGGAGGAGTGACCGGGGGGGGGGGAGATTGGCAATCACCGAGGTATATTGTTGAGTAGTGTGACAGCCGCAGGGAAGAAGCTGTTCCTGGACCTGCTGGTCCGGCAACGGAGAGACCTGTAGCGCCTCCCGGATGGTAGGAGGGTAAACAGTCTATGTTTGCGGTGAGAGCAGTCCTTGGCGATGCTGAGCGCCCTTCTCAGACAACGCTTGCTTTGGACAGACTCAATGGAGGGGAGTGAGGAACCGGTGATGCGTTGGGCAATTTTCACCACCCTCTGCAGTGCTTTCCGGTCGGAGACAGAGCAGTTGCCATACCATACTGTGATACAGTTGGTAAGGATGCTCTCGATGGTGCAGCGGTAGAAGTTCACCAGAATCTGGGGAGACAGATGGACCTTCTTCAGTCTCCTCAGGAAGAAGAGACGCTGGTGAGTCTTCTTGACCAGAGTTGAGATATTGTGGGTCCAAGAGAGGTCATCGGAGATGTTGACCCCCAGGAACCTGAAGCTGGAAACACGTTCCACCTCCGTCCCGTTAATGTGGATGGGGGTGTGCGTGCCGCCCCTAGACTTCCTGAAGTCTACAATGAGCTCCTTGGTCTTCTTGGAGTTAAGGGCCAGGTTGTTGTCAGTGCACCATGCTGCTAGGAGCTGGACCTGACCTATTACACGTATCCAAATCATTGTTGCAGATTGTGAGCAGATGGGGATCCAGCACCAAATCCCAATGAAATCCCACTGGTGGCAAATACCCAACCCCAAAAAATGGTCTCTATATTTCAACACTCTGTTTTCTAATTATTAACTACTTTTTTGCAGTATTATCCCAAATACAGGGCACTGTTCTGCCAGTTGCAGCTTATAACAATTTCCCTTTCAAAAATCTGTGTGATGCGGCCCAATCTTATTCTCATTAATAAATGTCAGCATTTCTTCTACTACTAATGTCAGGCTACCTCACTGATGCTTGTTTTATTCTTTATTCTCTTTCATCACCTTCATCTCTTCCTTCTTTCCTTAAATAGCATTTAAGGTTACATTTGCTATCTTTCATCTGACATAATACCATATGTAACTTCTTTTGATCCACATAGAAAGACCATACAGAATCACAGAGTTATACAGCATGGAAATAGGCCCTTCAGCCCAACTCATCTATGCCAACCAAGCTCTGTTCAAGCTGGTCCCATTTGCCCACATTTGCCACTTTAATCGCTCAAACTTTCATATCTATATACCTATCCAAATGTATTTTAAATGTTGTCATTGTACCTGCTTGGTCCATATGCCCACCACCCTCTGAGCGAAAACAATGCCCTTAAAGGTCATATTAAATCTTTCCCCTCCTATCTTAAATCTTTCCTCTGCCCTGGGAAAAAAACACTGCATTCATCCTATCTATTCCACTCATGATCATATACACCTTTATATAAACCGTCAGCCTCCTGCGCTCCAAGGAATAAAAGCCTAGCCTGTCCATCATCTCAGGAGCTCGGACTCTCGAGTTTTGGCAACATCCTTGTAAATTTTCTCTGTACTCTCTCTAACTTAAAAGCATCTCTCCTGTAGCATGGTGACAAAACTGAATAGAATATTTCTAGTGCAGCCTCAGCAGCATCTTGTACAATGTCTTGTACAATTATATCTCCTGTATAATATTCTAACATTTATATTTAAACTCCCTGACTGATGAAGGCCTGCATGCATAAAGACTTCTTCGTCACCAACCTACCTTCATGCAATGCCACTTTCAGGGAAGTATGTACCTGTACACATAGATCCCTCTGTTCCACAACACTACCCTGGGCCCTACTGTTCACTGTGAAAGTCCTGCCCTGGTTTGACATTCCAAAATGCAACCCCTCATACAAATGTGAATTGCACTCCATTCCCCATTCCTCAGCCCACTTGCCTAGCTGATCAAGATCTTGCTGTGTTTTTTGATAATCACGTTCACTAACTACAATACCATCCACTTTAATTTGATGTGCAAACTTACAAAGCATGCCTGGTACATTGTCATTCAAACTGTTAACATAAACCACAAACAGCAATGAGCATGGCACTGATCACTCAGGGACACCATTAGTCAGATGCCTCTAGTCCATAAGGCAACATTCTACCACCCCCCTCTGCTTCCAACCATGAAGTCAATTGTGTTCACCAGTTTAGTGGTTCATCCAGGATGCCATGCGAACTAATCTTCCAGAGCAGCCTACCATGCAAAATCTTATATCCTTATAGACTGCATCTGCAGCCCTGCATTCATCCCTCTACTCTCCAACACACCCCAAAATCCTATCATTTACTGTGAAATTCCTACCCTGGTTTGACGTCCCAAATTGCAACATGTTACAGGTGTGTGAATTAAACCCCTCGCGTCATTCCTCAGTCCACTTGCCCTACTGAATAGAATTTAGATCTGCAATAGGGACATGACCTTGTATGCACCAAACCATGTTGGCTAGCCCAAATTAACCACTCTCTTTACAAACGTATGCATATCTTATCCCTCAAAATCCTCTCCGGTAACTTCACTGCCACAGATGTTGGGCTTACTGGTCTATAGTTCCCAGATATTTCTTTGCAGCCATTCTTAAACGGAGGCACAACATTAGCCACCTCACATTCTTCCAGCACCTCACACACATCTAACGATGATTCATATATCTCAGCCATGACTCCTGCAATTTCTTCTCTAGTTTCCCACATTGGCCTTGGATATACCTGATATGGCCCGAAAGATTTGTCTGTCTTACCTTCTCGACTGTAATGCAGATTGTTGGGTTTTATTGCTGTGCAGGGATATAAATTACCCGCAAGTCATGTATTAATTAATTAACAGTTAGCCATTGTTTAACCTCATATCTTTTAATGTCATTTTGCAGTCTAGAAGAAGAGTTTCGACCTGAAACGTTGCCTATTTCCTTCACTCCATAGATGCTGCCTCACCCGCTGAGTTTCTCCAGCATTTTTGTCTACCTTCGATTTTCCAGCATCTGCAGTTCCTTCTTAAACACCTTGTGGTCTATCACATTCATCTTTGCTAGCTTTACCTTACACCAAACGTTATTCCCTTATCATGTATCTATACACTGTAAATGGCTCGATTGTAATCATGTATTGCCTTTCCACTGACCGGATGGCATTCAACAAGAGCTTTTTGCTGTAACTCCTTACATGTGACAATAAACTAAACTGAACATCTTACACCCCATGCCTTGATAGTTAGCTCTAATCAGAATTAAGACCTTGGTTACAGATTGAACCGCAAAATGTTTAGACTTTTTATAAAGTTCTAGTACATTTTGATCACAATTTCACTGTGAAACCCTTATACACCAGGTCATAGAATAACCCTTTCTTATTACACAATACTAAATCTAAAGTAGCCTGTTCCTTCATTGGTTTCTCAAATCAAAACCATTTCTTACACGCTCCATTCATTCATCTTCCACTTTATTACTATTAATTTGATTTACTGAATCGATATGTAGATTAAAGTGCTCCATGACTGTTGCTTTACCATTGTTATGTGCACCAATATTTCTTGATTCATATTGTGCCCTACATTACCACTATTGTTTGTGGGCCTGCTATACAAAGCTGCCGACGATGTTTTTTATTTTGTGCAGTTTTTTTAGATCTAGCCAAACTGACTGTTTCTAATTTTTTGAGCTACTGCAGGTATCTTCATTCCTGCTATTTTAATACAATTCTTTAAAATCAGGACAACCCCTCATTCTCAATATTCCCTATCACTTTAGTTTAATTTAGTTTGGAGATACAGCGTGGAAACAGGTCCTTCGGCCCACTGCGTCTGCACCAACCAGCGATCCCCGTACACTAATTCTATCTGGAAGTTTATTTCCAGCTGTTGTCACAATGCACCATGGCTCTATAAAATGCCATTATTAATAATGTCTTATTAAGACTATTTGGAATCACAATAGCTGCAGAAACCTCAGCAAACATCACCAACACAAGAAAATACAGGTCAAAGTCAAATATAAGCCAGATGTCACCTGACAAGATACAAAGGAAAGTGTTGTCTTCCATGAAATTGGTGAGGAGAAAGTTATATTTCTGAACACAGGCTATCAAAGAAGTCTCTCTCAATAGAACTTCTGTTAGACTGGGAAACTTGCCATGGTATTTTTTCTATGTTTTTGGAAACCCTGGCTCTGAATTTTTAGATCATATCTAACTTGATCTAAAAATGCCAGTTCCTGTTAATGTAATGAAAACTGTCCCCTTGACCATCTTGGTCACTTAAAATGTAAACATTGTCACAATCTTGTGTGAATATGAATCGTTGGAGTATTGCGAGCAATTCTGGGCACCATATCTGAGG
The DNA here is from genome assembly GCF_010909765.2 of Amblyraja radiata. NCBI lineage: Eukaryota > Metazoa > Chordata > Chondrichthyes > Rajiformes > Rajidae > Amblyraja > Amblyraja radiata. The sequence continues at coordinate 17,926,042 of NC_045963.1, forward strand.
AAGGATGTGTTGGCTCTGGAGAGGGTCCAGAGGAGGTTTACAAGAATGATCTCAGGAATGAGTTGGTTAACATAAGATGAACGTTTGACGGCACTGGGCCTCTACTCGCTGGAGTTTAGAAGGATGAGGTAGAAACTCATTGAAACTTACTGAATAATGAATAGCCTGGATATAGTGGATGTAGAGAGGATGTTTCCACTAGTAGGAGAGTCTAGGACCAGAGGTCATATCCTCATAATTAAAGGATGTTCCTTTAGGAAGGAGATGAGGAGAAATTTCTTTAGTCAGAAGGTCCAGATAAGACCTTGGTAAGGCCATCAAAAAGGCTAAAAGGAGAATGAGATGGATGTTCGGCAACTGTGGCGGGGTTTGAATGCTATCACCTCCTACAAGGCGAAATCAGGAGGTAGCTCAAATGTCAGCGAAGCATCACTCCCTGACGAGCTCAATGCGTTTTATGCACGCTTTGATAGGGAGAACACTGATGTGCCTTCCCGAGCCCCATTCGCCGTGATGGTATTTCAGTCACAGTCACAGAGGCCAATGTCAGATGATCCTTCAGAGGGGTGAACCCTCGGAAAATGCCTGGACCTGACGGTATACCCGGTCGTGTTTTGAAAACCTGTGCGGACCAACTGGCTGGAGTTTTTACGAACATTTTCAACCTCTCACATCTGAGGTCTGAGGTTCCCATCTGCTTTAAAAGGGTTCCAATAATACCGGTGCCCAAGAAGGGCAAGGTGACATGCCTAAATGACTATCGACCAGTGGCACTAACGTCTGTGGTTATGAAGTGCTTTGAGAGGCTGATCATGGCACAAATCAATTCATACCTCGACAAAAACTTGGACCCACTGCAGTTCGCTTACCACCACAACAGATCAACGGTGGATGCGATCTCACTGGCTCTCCACTCCGCTCTGGACCACTTGGACAACAAAAACTCATATGTCAGGCTGTTATTCATTGACTACAGCTCGGCATTTAATACTATCATCCCCTCTAAGCTGGTTACCAAGCTCTCAGATCTGGGTCTCTGTGCATCCCTCTGCAGTTGGATCCTCGACTTCCGCATTCACAGACCACATTATGTCCGCACTGGTGGAAATGTGTCATCTCCAAAACAATCAGCATGGGAGCACCTCAAGGCTGCGTGGTAGGCCCTCTGCTGTACTCACTCTATACTCATGACTGCGTAGCCGGACATAGTGCGAACTCCATCATCAAGTTCGCCGACGACACCACTGTTGTGGGACATATCACTGATGGGGACGAGTCAGAGTATAGAAGTGAGATCGACTGATTGACCAAATGGTGCCAGCACAATAACCTGGCTCTCAACACCAGCAAAACCAAGGAACTGATTGTGGACTTCGGAAGGGGTAGGATGGGGACCCACAGTCCCGTTTTTATCAACAGGTCCATGGTGCAAAGGGTCAAGAACTTCAAATTCCTGGGCGTGCATATTTTGGAAGATCTTTCCTGGTCCCAGAACACTGATGCAATCATAAAGAAAGCACATCAGCACCTCTACTTCCTGAGAAGATTACGGAGAGTCGGTATGTCAAGGAGGACTCTCTCGAACTTCTACAAGTGCACAGTAGAGAGCATGCTGACCAGTTGCATCATGGCTTGGTTCGGCAACTTGAGCGTCCAGGAGCAGAAAAGGCTGCAAAAAGTCGTAACCAATGCCCAGTCCATCATCGGTTCTGACCTCCCACCATCGAGGGGATCTATCGCAGTCGCTGCCTCAAAAAGCCTGCCATCATCTTCAAGGACCCACACCATCCTGGCCACACACTCATCTCTCTGCTGTCATCGGGTAAAAGGTACATGAGCCTGAAATCTGCAACATCCAGATTCAGGAACAGCTTCTTCCCCACAGCCATCAGACTATTAAACACAACTTCAAACAAACTATGAACTGTAACAACCTATTGCACTTTATCTGTTTACTGATGTGTGTATACATATATTCTATGGTATATGGTCACACTGTTCTGATCTGTATTTATGACTACAATATCCTGTTGTGCTGCAGCAATGCAAGAATTTCTCCTCTCTGGGATATATGACAATAAACTCTCTTGACTTGACTTGACTTTGTGAATCTGTGGAATTCATTGCTGCAGAAGGCTGTGGAGGCCATCAATGAATATTTTAAGGCAGAGATAGATAGATTCTCGATTAGTATGTGTGTCAGGGGTTATGGGGAGAAGGTAGGTGAATGGGGATCAGAGGGAAAGATAGCCATGATTTAATGGCAGAATAGACTTGTTGGGCCGAATGGCGTAATTCTGTTATCACTTACGAACATGAACTTTTCCCGTTTTATCTTGGTTCCAGCACCATATTTAGGGTTCTCTTCGCACACCCATCCCTGCCCCCTCTATCCCTGTCCCCTCTATCCCCGTCACCATGCATAACCCCGTTCCACCTCCACACAGGATATTCAGCATTGCATAGAAATATGGAAACATGGAAAATAGGTGCAGGAGTAGGCCATTCGGCCCTTCGAGCCAGCACCGCCTTTCAATATGATCATGGCTAATCATCCAAAATCAGTACCCCATTCCTATTTTCTCCCCATATCCCTTGATGCCATTAGCCCTAAGAGCTATATCTAACTCTCTCTTGAAAACATCCAGTGAATTGGCCTCCACTGCCTTCTGTGGCAGATAATTCCACAGATTCACAACTCTCTGGGTGAAAATGTTTTTCCTCATCTCAGTCCTAAATGGCCTATCCCTTATTCTTAAACTGTGACCCCTGGTTCTGGACTCCATCGACATCGGGACCATTTTTCTTGCATCTAGCCTGTCCAATCCCTTAAGAGTTTTATATATTTCGCTAAGATCCTCTCTCATCCTTCTAAATACCAGTGACTATAAGCCCAGTCTTCTGTGGAATTCATTGCCACAGAAGGCTGTGGAGGGCAAGTCAATTCATATTTTAAAGGCAGCCAGCTTTCTTCTCCAATAGCCGCTCACTGGTCTGCACTAACATGTGGAACTGAGACCCCCTCTGTTTGCTAATGCCCCTGTCCCACATGAAAACTGAACAGAAACCTCTGAAGACTTTGCGCCCTACCCAAGGTTTCCGTGCGGTTCCCGGAGGTTTTTGTCAATCTCCCTACCTGCTTCCACTACCTGCAACCTCCGGCAACCACCTGCAACCTCTGAGAACCGCACGGAAACCTTGGGTGGGGCGCAAAGTCTCCAGAGGTTTCTGTTCATGTTTCTTAAGTGGGACAGGGGCATTACCTTCTGGCTCAGACAGTGTTTTCCTCAGATGTTCATGCGGCGATCTGGAGTGAACCTCAAGGAATATTTCAGGCTAAACCCAGTCTGCTCAAGTAGATTTCCATGCTCTGTGCAGATGTTTCAGTTGCATAGATAGGCAAGCCTTATTCCTCCCAAAAATGTGACCTAATGCAGGAGGTAATCTTGGGTTACAGTCCCCCAGGGTGAAAAGTGAAACATTTTTACTGATGAGTTCTCCAAAATAACAATTGAGACATCAACGGTAAACAGATGGATAATACATTTATGCTAATAACGCTATCAGAAGCCCAGAGGTATGATGGATTGAATGGCCTCTATTGGTACAGCAACGTTCTAGACATCTAAGAAGGGAAATAGTCAGAAAGACTTCCTGACTTATTTACATGATTTCCTTTTCTTTGATGAAGGCATGGACAAAAGGAAAATAAATAGACACCTTCACAATTAATCAAAAATGTCAGCCTGCACAAAAACAAGTTCAAAGACTCGGTGTGCATTAAGCTTCTTGAGCAAACAATAGAAAGTCTACAACAACTTTAAAAACATTCAACTTGAATGGCTCTTCAGCTTCCAACATGAATACAGGAAGAAAATTAACTTGATCTTAAAGTACCATTAATGTCGGTTTCAACTGGGATATGTGCAGGAAAGAACATTCAACCCTCTGTCCCACTTAACTATGATAAACTGTTAACTGACAAACCTTTAAAGGAACAGTGGTGGACTGTTGCCACTTATTTTCCCACAGTTATCACTCAATGAGGACATTCACCAGGGATATAAATTATATGAAGAAATGACAGGGTGGGCAGATGATAGTGCGTGCAGGAAGGAACTGCAGATGCTGGTTTAAACTGAAGATAGACACAATTCAGTCTCGACACGAAACGTCACCAATTCCTTCTCTCCGGAGATGCTGCCTGTCCCGCTGAGTTACTCCAGCATTTTATGTCTACTGTATCTTGGGCAGATGACAGGCTGGTTCCCCTAGATGTGTAGTCTACAAACAAGAGATAACATCTCAGGACATCAGCCACTGAGATGTGAGCAGGACATTTACAGTTAAAGGTCATTGTTATATTCAGACTGCATCGAACCACATTAATCTAAATAAACACACGTGTGTAAAAGAAGGGTGCATGTTGTTTAACTTTGCAAGCACTTGAAAGGACCATTCAACAACAGCAAAAATATCAACCAACTGTCTTTTTTTTCAGACTTCTCTTTCTTATCTTACAAGTTATTTATTTTCCTTCAAATATTGAAGCATCAAAAGAGGCTGATCAAATTGGCTCATGTGCATGCTTGTTCCATTCTGAATCATTGTTCCACATTAGAGGTTCATAAATTGACATTAATATCATTGTAGAGAACGATAGTTACGCCAACAAACCTTAGTTTCAGGTGGAGGTTCTGCAGTCTTAATTGTTAAGCATCCTTGTGCCAAATTCCCAGCCAGTAATTAGGCAAGTAACTTTTGATGTGGTCACTTAATTTTTGCTAGTATAGCATTTGTAGAGCCAAAAGTGCATCCCAATGCCTCATTTTAAAATTGTTATACTAGTGTGTTAATCCTTCCATGATCTTGCCCACCCCTGTGTGTGTTACCACTCACGGTCCTCTATACTTCCTCTAGGCCTACTTTCCTTTCCTCTGAGCAATCTCCTCAACCATAAGCTTTCAGCAAACAAGATCCAACATACTATATCTTCTATCCTTCCATCTCTCTATCTGCCCCCAAGACTTACTTTGCTGAAGCTTTTGGTCATCATTTCCAATCTCTTCCTTGTTTTCAACACCAGTTCCCGTGTAATCACAAGGCACTGTTAGATCTGTTTGTCATTTAAACCATATTGTTGACATTGTTTAGATTTTTCTCACCTCATTTTGCAAATGCATTGACAATCTACAAGCATGAGGTATTTGACAATAAATCAGGACTGATTTATCTTGCCCAGACTGATTTAGCCCAGTGCAAATTGGAGGAACAGCTCATATTTCACTTGGGCAGCTTACACCCCAGCAGTATGAATATTGACTTCTCTAACTTCAAGTAACCTTTGCCTTCTGTCTCTCCATCCCTCCCCTTTCCAGTTCTCCAACTAATTTGACTGTCCTTGTTTACATTTTATCTCTGTATTTCCTTTGTTGTTACCTTCTCCTAGCTAACAATGATCTATTCCCCAATTACCTTGATCATCATCCCCTTTGTCTTGTTTTCACACCTAACATTTCCTTATCTCTGTATCTCCCTCAGCTGGTTCAGTGTGAAGAAGGGTCTCGACCCGAAACGTCACCCATTCCTTCTATCCAGAGATGTTGCCTGTCTCTGAATTACTCCAGCATTTTGCTTCTATATACTGATTTAGTTTAGTTTAGTTTAGATATACAGCATGGAAACAGGTCCTTTGGACCACCGGGTCTGTGCCGACCAGTGATCCCTGCGCACTCTGCACACTATCCTACACACACTTTCTTCCCAGCTGCCATCAGGCAACTGGATGGTCCGATCGCCAACCAGAGTGTTGTCCCAACCTCTCACTTACTGAACTCAATTGAATTGTGCTGTAAACATTTTTTTTAAAGGCGGTATTTTAGATGGATTTTTAAATATTTAGCTATTAAGGGGAACTTGGGAAGAATATTTATCACTTCACATAGTGCAGATCATTTGGGAATGGAACACATAGGAAAGAGATGGTAAGAGATGGGAGCAACAAGATGTAGGAGTGTAACATAATGCATATAGTGTAAAAGTTATGACACCAGAGAAGCAGATTAAATCAAACACAATGAGATTTTAAAGGAAGTATGCTTTACACTACGTTTAAACCTTGGTGTTTCCACTGAAGTGAAGCATAAAATGTGGAGAGATAAATTAAATGGTCCTTGGCTTTTCCCTGTGAATCCTACTTTCGAGCACTGCTAAATAGTCTAAAGGATCAGAAAGGAAAATCGTTCATGGAACTTGGCAACATCCATCTTATGAGGGTTCAGATGGAGCTACAATCCATTCTCAGGGTCCGCTATGCTAGTAACATTCCTCAATATTTGCTCATTTATCTTCCTTCCCTGTGGAACCACTGCATAAGTTTCCCAAAGCTGGTATTAATATCACAGACCATTGTAATACAGTTATTTTCATGGAACCCTTTAAGGAAGTCATGTGGCTTTAATTGGTCCCCTGTGTCCTGGAGGTCTCCGTGTAGCTCGTTGTTTTAACTCACATAATCGTCAATGAACTGGAAAACTGAGGAAGTGGTGATCATTGCCTACGTTCCGTCAGTAACAAGGCTGTTTTGTTAAAAGATCAAGATTCTTCCTAGTCCCCAAACCTCTAAAAGATTTCATGTGCGTGTGTGTATGTCAGTTCCTCTGACAGCAATTCAGTAAATGTATTTCCATGACCCTTCTTGATTTTTTTTTAAATGTTCCAAAATCTGTTGTGAAAAGATTTGAAGGCAACAGGATTGCAGATTCAATCTTATCATCTTTGTTTTTCTTAAGGATCCTTCAAGGTAACAGGTGCACACGGCATTGTTCCGATTTTCTCTGCGGACCGAAGGAAATCATAAACCAAATATGTGACTGCAGGATGGATGCAGGGTGCCCCGCGAGCAAGCTGAAAAGGACATGGATCAACAACCAGTCTTCAGGGAGCGTAAATCAACAGCCTAAAAGGGAGCTGAATATACTTACTTAGCCTCATGAGCTCAACTGAAGGCCGAGGCTCTGTCAGTCAGGTCCTTCACTAATGTCAAAGCCAGCTGTAGCTGGAAGCCAGCAGCTGAGGAAATGATTGAGCTATATCTGTCAATTACTGGCAGTCCACTAGAGGCCATTGTACTGCCGTTCCATGTCGAGCTGGAAAAGTGCTGCCTAAAATACAGCCACCCCGATCCATAAATCAATTCACACACGCACCATTCCTCGACTCAAAGTTATTATTTCTCTAGTGACCCTAGTCACACCTAAACAAAAGTTTAAAAAATTGAGCTATCCTGTTGTAAATTGCCGTTCCCTATTAAGCAGATAGTACCATCAGAGGAAATTGCAAAGAAACATTAAGTTTAGCAAAATCCATTTTTGACATGGAAGTCACTAATCTTAGATGCCAAGAAAGACCATCTTTGATTTATGCAGCTCATAAAATACAAACAGGGCTTTATGTCAGAAATATCATTAATGCAGTTTGTGACTTTTTGTTGCTGATGGTAGGAGCATAAAAATGTTACCCTTGGTAATTGGAGCCTTTCATATCCACGTACATCTAAATCAGCTTGTGTGTTCTATCACTTTCATTAATCATTGATGTCACTTCTGACTGATTTTTACATTCACAATAATACCTTCCATATTTGGCCATGTTCTCCTTTGTGTCAAGATGTTGGCAACGAGGACTGTTAAATGAAGAGAAGATCGGAGTTCCTAACCGATTGGAACGATTGGAACATCTTGCAGCGTTCTGTTTGTTATTGATGCTGGGTCCAGATGTGGGTCCAGAATCTGAAACCTGGTAAAGGTGCACAAAATACAATTAGTATTTTGTAGACTATCATCTTTAGTAGACTATCATCCAAAAAATACAAAACTTACATGGATCAGTGTTTAAACAATACCAATCTGCATGCAGAAATGCAGACTTTTGCAGTGTGCTCCTCGCCATTCACCGATGTTTTCAAGAGAGAGTTAGATATAGCTCTTAGGGCTAACGCAATCAAGGGATATGGGGAGAAAACAGGAACGGGGTACTGATTTTGGATGATCAGCCATCATATTGAATGGCGGTGCTGGATTGAAGGGCTGAATGGCATTCTCCTGCACCTATTTTCTATGTTTCTATGTTTCTATTCTATCTTTCTATCCAAGTAATGGGATATAGCAAAAGCATGCAGGAATCCTACCTCTTCCCTCCAAACTCTGTCATCTTCAGGCAGACTACTCCTATCACTCGTACTGGGTCTGTAATAAATATTGCTAAGAGATAAGTAAACTCGTAAAAAGCCTTAAGGAATAAAAACGCATAACATCAAAATCTACATCTGCACTCTAACATAAACAAAAATGTCCAATTTATAAACACTGCACATTGCAGAAGATATCCAGCACTATATAGTTTGATGAGGGCAAACTGAATGTTGAATATGCTTAATGTGTGCAAATACATTGTTGGATACACTGCTAATAAAAAACTGCAAATATCAGAATTCCTAATGATCACAGATACCTGATCCTTAGGTTTCCATGTGTAGGAAGGAACTGCAGATGCTGGTTTACACAAAAGATAGACACATAATGCTGGAGTAACACAGTAGGTCAGGCAGCATCTCTGGAGAAAAGGAATAGGTGACGTTTCGGATCGAGACCCTTCATCAGACTGTGAGAAAAGGAATAGTTGGCGTTCCTGGGCCGAGGCCCTACTTGCTGCTCACTTAAGGATTGGAAAACAGGTCAGGACTCCCTGTTTCACCCTGAGCCCCACTCGCTGCTCCTTCCCCCCATGTGGTAATTGTGGTCCCTTTAGTCGCACTGAGTGGCAACCCAGAGCGGTAGTGCAACAATGTGGGTTAAGAGCTATTGAACATGTGTTAAGTGGGGGGAAAGCAGGAAGATGAAGGGTTAAGTAGAAAGGAATTCTTTGGAGCAAGAAGCAGGAAAGTTAATGATTGTGCAAGTGGGAGGTGGATGGTGTTGGGGGCCAGTGTGAAAGGAAGAGGGAAATGGTGTGTGCACATGGTAATGAGAATAAAAGATGATCATCATTTTATTCTGGTAATGACAATGATGTAAGAAAACTGTCAAGAGTAACAGAGGGGAAGAGTATAACATTTCTGCCAAGCATTTTAGAGGGAAGGGGATAAATGAAGTGATGTGCTCTTCCTTCATGCTCCATTAAGGTACTTGAAGTGATTCCAGTCCTCCATCCAAGGCGTACAGCTGACAAATCCCACACTATCAGCTAGGTTATTACTAATGGAAGTTTGATGAATTTAATGTTTGTTTTTCAACATTCAACTTTTACCCCAAATAACTCACCCCTCATCAGCTTTTTTTTAATTACATTTTTTTAAATGGTTGATCTTCCAATCTGGCACCATGCCTGGATTTTTATCCATTGCTGATGCACTTTTTATCTTTGTTTATTTATCTTCAAATACACACAGAAAATAATTATCTAATCAATTTAGTCAGCAAGAATACACTGCGTATAATATCCAAATTTTGTGTATGCCATGTCCAAATTTTAAACGGTGCTCCCAGAAGTCAACCCTTTCCACAAAATGGGTGGCACAGTGGTAGAGTTGCTGCTTTAGAATGCCAGAGACCCTGGTTTGATCCTGACCACAGGTGCCCTCTGTGGGGAGTCTGTCCGTTCTCCCCTGTGACCGCGTGGGTTTTCTCCAGGTGCTCCGGTTGCCTCCCACATTCCAAAGACGTGCAGGTTTGTAGGTTAATTGGCTTCTGTAAATTATCCCTCGTGTGTAGGATGCAAAACTGAGATAACATAAAACTAGTGTATAGGTGATCGTTGGTCGGTGCAGACTCGGTGGGCCGAAAGCCCTGTTTCCACATTGTATCTCCAACCTAAACTAAACTAAAGTGATAGTAAATATTGAGAAAGTGGGGTTTTCCTGATTTTGAAGAATTGTATTAAAGAAGCAGGTATGAAAATACTTAGCTCAAAAATGTAGAAGCAGAACCAGTTTGGCTAGATCTAAAAAAATACATGAAATAAAAAAACACTGACGTCAGCTTTATATGGACCTACAAACAATAGTGGTAATGTAAGGTACAATATAAATCAAGGAAGTATTGGTGCACATAACAATAGTATAATAATAGTATATTCCCTAGTGTGAAGGATGTGAAACTGGGATAACATAGTGTGCAAGTGATCGTTGGTCAGTGCAGACTCGGTGGACCGAAGGGTCTGTTTCCACGCTGTATCTCTAATCTAAACCAAAGAGCAGAAGGTGGAAATGTGAGCCTCACTGGGATCCCTATGTGTTCACCATTTAAAAGCCAGGAGAGAATATTTGGTCAAATTAACACATTGTCCTAATTCTACAATATTCACGCAACATCCAAGGAAACACACTAATGACTCGACTTTCTCAGAAGAATAAGGAAATTCAGCATGTCTTCAGTCATTATTATTTATTTCTACAGATGCACCATAGATGTATCAAAATGCAGATGTATCAAAACTTGGTTTGGCAACTACTCTGCCCAAGACGGTAAGAAATTGCAGAATGTGCGAATGCAGTCCAGCGATCACACAAACCAACCTTCCCCTGTTTGACTCCATCTGCACTTCAACTTGTCTCAGAAAAGCAGCCAATGTAATCAAGGAATGATCACAACTCGGCCATTTTCTCTTCTCCCCTGTGTCAGGGAGAAGACACAAAAGCTTGAAAGCAGGTACCAGCGTATTCGGGAACAACAACTGCCCCATTGTTATCAGACTATTGAACAGACTAAAGGTGAAGCTAAAGGTGTAGTCCTGATCTCCCAACCTACCTTGTTGAGCCCTTGCACTTTTTTACCTGCACATTCCCTGTAATGATAATACACTATATTCTTACACTTGGCTTATTTTTTCCTCTTTGCACGACCTGTTAAATTGTGTATAATTGCATTCATATACCGTTTGATTTGACTGCATAGCACACAAAATTACATTTTTTAAAACTGTATCTCAGTACATACGACAATAATAAACCAATACCAAGCCCAATTCCAGTTTCCCTCCAAGAGACTAGCAGGCTGCACTTACATTCCATCTTTTTCAGTGATCCAAGATTTGCTTTAATATGCATTCCACATGCAAAACTTCTATGGAATTAATTAATATGAAAAATGAATTAAAAGATAGCAAGGTAAAAAAGAAATCATTATATCCAGATCATACAGATGACATCTATTTCACTGAGAGTTTGTCTGCTTTTGTCCTAAGGATGAGCTCTGTTTCTGTCACAAGAAGTTTCTGTCATTTGAAATACTTACCATTTACTATGCTTTAAGATCAAAAATCATATTTAGAAACAAAAAGCTTGACCATTTGCTCTCTGCAGAACAAACACACTGTTGCTTCATTTTTCAGGGTCATTGTAACATCACAGTTTAAAACAGAACAGATTTTGTATATTAGTGTCAACCCAGTGAAATCTAATGAGCAGATAAACATGGATTATGTTTGGCTTTCTTGGCAAAATGGAAGTGTGTGTGCGTGTTTGTGTTTCCATCTGCTACTGAGAGATCCATACAGTCCCTGGTAACCTAGTGGGAGGAGAGGAGAAGTTGTTAACATGCACGGACTTTGAAAATCAAATCTAAAGGAGGTTAAATAATGGCCATAATACGTTTTATTTTGTTCACCCATGACACAAATCATAACTTGTTTCTGTAGTTCTCTACTTCTGTTAGATCTCAAATGTCTTTACCTTAATGGGAAAAATCCCCAACAAGCAAAGACAAGCAAGTTTCATTTTGACAGTTTAACAGATTCCATATAAATATATCCACAGTAGAAAATCATGGGCCCAATTTTCATGATTTTTTCCACATTTTTCATTCCTGGGGGAAACGTTATATTTTCTAAATCTTTTTAGCAGCCTAGAAGACATGCCCATATGCAATAGAGCGGCTGTAATGAGGGAATTTGGGAGACGATTTGTATAAATGTAGCCAAGAATACATCAAACTTTTCTTCATCTGCTACAGCAAAGAATATGAATTCTTCTGTACCAGCATGATCAACCCATTCATAAAGTTTTTATCTATTCACTCTTTCTGCTGCATCTGTGAAGGCAATCTGTAGGCTTTAAAAATTAGAAAAGAGAAGACAAAATCATGAATGGTTTTGGGATCCTGTTGGACATAAATATAAATGTTGAACAATGATAATCTCAAGGAGCAGACTTTGCCAGCGATTTGGACTGAGGGTAAATTACAGGGCATTAGATACTAAACTCCAATTACATGGAATCATGTCTTATTAAGTTTTTCTGACAGTATTAGTTTTGTACACCGACCTCAGTGGTCTTACTAAATTATGTAAATTATGAAACTGTTTTTTTAGTTTTAAAGATACACAGCGGAAACAGGCCCTTCGACTCACCGAGTCCCTGCTGACCAGCAATCACCCCGTACACTAGCACTATCCTACACATTATACAATTTTTACCAAAGCCAATTAGCCTACAGTCTTTTGGAGTGTGTGAGGAAACCGCAGCACCCAGAGAAAACCCACGTGGTCACAGGGAGAGAAACTCCATACAGACAGCACCATAACCAGGATCAAACCCGGTCTCTGGCGCTGTAAGGCAGCAATTCTACCACTGCACCACCATGCCACCCTAATTTCATTTGCGCACAGAATGTGAATATCGCCGGCAAAGTTGTCCATCTGTCCCTGAACGGCTGGGGCAGGTAAGCATGAATCACATTGGTGGGTCTGAACTAACATAGGGCATTCATGATAAGGACTGCAGATTGCCCTCTCTGAAGGACATTAGCGAACCAGATGGGATTTTACGACAATCCAGAGGTTTCGTGGTTACCTTTACTGAGACTAGCTTCTGTTTTTAAAATTCCGGCTTTTTTAACGACTTGAATTGAAACTCCCCAGCTGCCAAGTTGGGATGTAAACTCGTATCTCTGGATTAATGACCCAGAACCCTCACTGCTGGTCCTGTTACTTAACCCCTACACTACCATATCCCTTATCATGTGCCTGTACAAAATAATTGCTGGAAGCTGGTACAGCAAACTCATTGCTATCTTTGATTTCATGAGCTGAGCTTAATGAACAAGAGTATGTAAGTCCCTTACTAATGCTTAATAACCAACCATCCCTGCCACTATCACAATTCTTCTTTCATTCAACATTTACTTGATGTCAACAATTACCCATTGCAACCAACCATGGTAGGAGTGTTTTTGGCCTGCCACATACACGGCTGCAACGGACTGGAGAGGAATGCATATTGAGGGAGATGTACAGAAACATAGAAAATAGGTGCAGGAGTAGGCCACTCGGCCCTTCGAGCCTGCACCGCCATTCAATATGATCATGGCTGATCATCCAACTCAGTATCCTATACCTGCTCTCCATACCCCCTGATCCCTTTAGCCACAAGGGCCACATCTACCTCCCTGTTAAATATAGCCAATGAACTGGCCTCAACTACCTTCTGTGGCAGAGAGTTCCAGAGATTCACCGCTCTCTGCGTGAAAAATGTTTTTCTCATCTCGGTCCTAAAGGATTTCCCCTTTATCCTTAAACTGTGACCCCTTGTCCTGAACTTCCCCAACATCGGGAACAATCTTCCTGCATCTAGCCTGTCCAATCCCCTAAGAATTTTGTAAGTTTCTATAAGATCCCCCCTCAATCTTCTAAATTCTAGCGTGTACAAGCCGAGTCTATCCAGTCTTTCTTCATATGAAAGTCCTGACATCCCAGGAATCAGTCTGGTGAACCTTCTCTGTACTCCCTCTAAGGCAAGAATGTCTTTCCACAGATTTGGAGACCAAAACTGTACACAATACTCCAGGTGTGGTCTCACCAATACCCTGTACAACTGCAGTAGAACTTCCCTGCTCCTATATTCAAATCCTTTTGCTATGAATAGAAATTGTACAGTAGCAGGCAGAATAGTGGCACAGCTAGTATAGCTGCTGCCTCACAGCGGCAGAGACTCAGGTTTGATCCTGATCTCGGGTGCTGTCTGTGCGGAGTTTGCATGTGCTCCCTGTGACTGGGTGCTCCCGTTTCCTCCTACATCCCAAAGATGTGCGGGGTTGTAGGTTAATTGGCAGCTGTAAATTGCGCCTTGTGTGTAGGGAGTGGATGCAAAAGTGAGATAACATCGAACTAGTGTGAACGGGTGATCGATGGTCAGTGTGGGCTCGGTGAGCCGAAGGGCATGTTTCCATGCTGTACCTCTAAACTAAACTAAATAAAACGGTTCAGCAACACTACGCACCTTGCTCCCTCCCATCCACAGGTGACATAACTACTTAGACAAATTAGAAAAAGCCTTCTATCAATGTGAACCAGCCAACATGGAGTTTATCAAAATATGCCTTACATCGCCAGAGACCCAGATTTGGTCCTGACCTCGAGAGCTGTCTGTGTGAAATTTGCACGTTCTCCCTATGATCATGTGGATCTTGTCCAGGTACCGTTTCCTCACATGTCCCAAAGACGAGCAACAAAAAAAACAATTAACAAAAGGTTAATTGGCCTCTGTAAATTGCCCCAGCGTGTAGTGAATGGATAACATAGAACTAGTGTGTATAAATGAATTTTAGGTGCTGGAATTCAAGTAGGTATATTCACTGATGTAGGTATACTCACTGGAGAGTATGTTCAGCAGCATTGACAACTCCTAAGATAATAAAGCAATCCCGTACAAAATGCAAAAGCCTTGGACAATATTCAAGTCTAGATTGGCAAGTGACAAAAAACATGCATACTACACAAGTGCCAGATTTTGACAATTTCCATGAGAAAATCCAGCTACCACCCCTTAACATTTAATGGCATTACCATCACTGAATCCCCCACTATCAATATCCTGAGGGTTACCATTGCCCAGAAACTGAACTGAAATAGCCAAATATTCAATGTGGCTACATCAGCCGATCATACAGCCATTGGTCCAATTTGCCTACACCAACCAACATGTTCCATCTACACTAGTCCCACCTGCCTGTGTTTGGCCCATATCCCTCTAAACCTGTCCTATCCATGTCCCTGTCCAAATGTTTTTTAAATGTTGTAATAGTACCTGCTTCAACTACCTCCTCTGCCAGCTTGTCCGTATACCCACAACCCTTGGTGTAAAAAAGTTGCCCCTGATGTTCCAATGAAATCTTTCCCCCTTCATTTTAAACCTATGTCCTCTGGTTCTTGATTCTGAGATGCTTAAAGCCCTGATTTGAGAAACTCACCTTCTATCTCACCAATACCAGATTCAAGTCAGGAGTGTGATGAAATAATCTCCATTTATTCAGGTCAGGAGTCTGAAGAAGAGTCCCAAACTGAAGCGTCACCTATCCATGTTCTCCAGAGATGCTGCCTGAGTTACACCAGAACTTTGTGTCCTTTTGGTTCACCATTCACCGTTGCTTGGTCTAGATACTGGAACTCTCTCCCTGACAACACTGTGGGTATACCCACACCATGAGCTCTGCATGAGGACAATGAGGGCTGGGCAATCAAATGCTGGTTCAGCCTGTGAATCCCTCATTCCTTGAAACAACATTGAAACAAATTCCAGAAACAAAGACAATAGACAATAGGTGGAGGAGTAGGCTATTCGGCCCTTCGAGCCAGCACCACCATTCACTGTGATTATGGCTGACTTGGTTGGCCAGGAAATTACTACACAGCAGTCTGTTCTGAGCAGAGACGTCAGTGAGCGAGAGGGATGTCGGACAGGTAACGCACCCAAAGTCACGGCTGTCAGCGGGACAGGTAACGTTCCCGAAGGCTCGTCTGTCAGCGGGACAGGTAATGTCACCGAAGGCTCGGCGGATGCCAGAACCCAGAGGGAGCTGGAGATGTTGGGTGTGAGGAGTTTGGGCTGGAAGGCATGTCAACCGGGGTAATGCCTCCAATGTCTTAAAGGTAGACTGCAGGAGGCGCCCCCCCAGGTAGGGTTGCCAACTTTCTCACTCCCAAATAAGGGACAAATTCCCGACGACATAAAGTACAGAAGGCCTTCGTCGAGTCACCGCTGACGGGCTTAACCCAGGTCTTTTTTGCTTCCCATTGCTTGTTGTAGCTGCACACTTTTCTTTTTTGCAAGTTTATCCATATTTGCACATGCCAAACCGACCGAACACCAGACGTTACTGAAACTTTTTGTTTTTCAAAAATTGGCAAAATATAGCGTACAACCGATGCGCATAAGGGGGCCTGTGATTGGATGACGGGTGAATCACTCGTGCGTGGCGTCAACAGCACATGCAACACGCACGCACGCTGTTGTATCAGATCTAGGATCTGTCTGTACGTGTGTCCTCTGGTGATTACAGAGTACAGATGCTCCTCGACTTACGATGCTTCGACTTACGATATTTCGACTTTACGATGGTGCAAAGCGATACACATTCAGTAGAAACCGTACTTCGAATTTTGAATGTTGATCACTTCGACAAACCAGGCGTGCAACTGATGCACGGAAAGTGACAGGACGTCAACCAAGTCACCAAGTCCTGGGCAATTCGTTGACCGACTCGGCCGTGGCTGGGTGAATGATGAGTTGGCCCGGGTGCTGGACTGCACACAAAGCCTAGCCAGCGGGCCAGTTGAGGGGTTTTGGCCCGGGTGCCGGACTTTGTGCGCGATGTCGCTCCCAAAGTCCGGGGCCCGGACCAAAACTCCTCAGCTGGCCCGCCAGTTGGGCTTTGGATTCTGCTGCACGCAAAGTCCAGCACTACATCCAACTCATGAACTGAGGATCGCCCAGGAGAAGGAGGTGGTATTTAAGAAAGAACTGGAGTTGCTGGTAAAATGGAAGGTAGAATGCTGGAGAAACTCAGCGGGTGGGGCAGCATCTATGGAGAGAAGGAATTGGCGACGTTTCAGGTGTCGGCGGTAAGCAAAGGTCTGAAGGTCGGACAGCTGGTCGGGCAGCTGACCGACGGGGCCACTCCATGGGCTGCACTACATTGGCACGGGTGAAGCGGGGCCAGACGCGGCACTCTGACTCGACAATCCCCTCGACCCGAGTAGTAGCAGTCAAATTAGATTAGATTAGATTAGATTAAACTTTATTAATCCCCTTATTCAGGGGAAATTCTGATGTCCTTGCAGCACACTAATAAAAATACAACATAGATTCAAAAAGAAGTTCAACACAAAAACATCCCCCCACAGTGATTCCCACTGTGGGGGAAGGCACAAAGTCCAGTCCCCATCCTCTTGTCCACCCAAAATCGGGCCTATTGAGGCCTCCACAGTCGCCGCCGATGTTCTCGCCGGGTGATGGTGCTTCGGCGTCGGGAGAACCCCCAACGGCTTGGGGTGCTAAGAACGGCCGCCTTCCCACCGGAGACCGCGGCTTCCAAGCTAACAGACCGCGCCGGACGGAGCTCCGCACACTGGCGATCTCAGCAAGAGATCCCAGGCTCCGGGATGTAACGTTCAGCGTCGCAGCTGGCCGCTCCACAGAACCGCGGCTCCACAATGTTCTTATCGGCGGTCCCAGCATACTACAGTTCCAGCGCGGCGACCCAGGAAAGGCATCGCCCGCTCCACAATAGCGCTCCAGCGCTGTGCCGCCGCCAAAGCCGATGTTCTGCGCCACCGCCAAAGCCGATGTTCTGGACAGGTCCCCTCAGGGAAACGTCGCTCCAGGACCCGCTGGTAGGCCGCAAGGACAGGTCGAAGTCGCTGCTCGGAGGAAGGCAACCCCTCCGACCAGGTAGGGACTCGAAAAGCAGTTTCCCCCTTCCCCCCCACCACCCCCCACACATAAAAAGATTAGGCCCCCTGACTACACACTCAACGTACTAAAAATAATAAAAAAGAAGGGGAAAAAAACGGACAGCTGCAGGACAGGCAGCCGTTCAGGACAGCGCCTCCTCCGAATGCGGGATAAGGGCGGTCCCATATGGGACAAACCAATTTAGCCTAATATATGGGATGTCCACTCTCACACACTCTCACACACACAGACTCACACACACTCACACACTCACATTCACATACTCGCGCACACCCACACACACTCAGATACACACACTCACCCACACACACACATGCACACACACTCTCACAGACACACTCACACACACACTCACTCACTCCCACACATGCACACACACGCATGCACACACACATGTACTCACTCACACACACCCACACACACTCATTCACATAAAAACACACAAACACACTCACGCGCACACTCACTCACACACAAACCGTCTCACATACACACTCACACTCACACTCACACACTCCCACACAGACGCACACATACACACACACACTTACTCACACACACTCATACACGCACTCACTCACTCACTCACAAACGTCGCGCGAAAAGTCCGGCGCCCGGGCCAAAACTCCTCAGCTGACCCGCCAGCTGGGCTTCGTGTTCTGCTACACACAAAGTTCAGCACCCCATCCAACTCATGAGCCGAGGATCGGCCAAGAGAAGGAGGGGTGGTGGTGTCGGCGGTAAGCAAAGGTCCGAAGGTCGGACAGCTGGCCAGGCTGCCGACCGATGGGACCACGGGCGAGGCGCTGCTGCTGCACTCCATGGGCTGCACTACGTCGGGACGGCTGAGGCGGGGCCGGACGCGGCGCGCAGACCCGACAGTCCCCTCGACCCAAGTAGTAGCAGTCAAATATGGGACAAGGGCGGTCCCGTATTGGATAAACCAATTTAGCCCAATACACAGAATGTCCCGGCTAATACGGGACAGTTGGCAACCCTACCCCCAGGAGGCAAAGATGGCTAGGTGACGAGAGGAACGTCGGTTCATGGGAACTGCTCCAGTACTCTGAGCGTGGGCCTCCGGTACACCGAGCTTTGGACTTTGAATAATGGCGCCAAAAATGGTGGTGCCACATATGTAATATATGCAAAAAGAATTTCACTGTGCAGTTGTATTTGTGACAATTAAAGCAATATTGATCTCCTTCATTAACAGTGTCACCATTAAGGCGATCAAGCAGAACTTACTCATCAATGATCTGCTCACCATTGGTTCCAGGGCCAGGCAGCTTCAAACCATTTTGCATCCTTTGTCCAGATGTGGATAAAATTGATGATTTCCAGAAATGAAGCAAAGGTGGCTCTCATTGCCATCAAGCTTTTGACCAGGAGTAGCATGGAGGAGCTCTGGTAAAGTGCAAGTCATTGGGTATCAAGGGACTTGAGTTGTACCGCATACAGAAGAAGGACATCTGGTTATCAATCAATGCACCTTGAGGACATTGCTGCAGATGTCAGCGCTGCCAACTCTCAAGCATTGAGCATGAGACTCACGCATTTCACCAACTCCCCGACGCAGTGCAATTAGTGCCGTGAAGTCACTATGACGTGACGTCTTCAGTTGTCGCCGACAGGGTCGTAACTTGTCACGGGTGGACGTCAGTTGACTTCGGTTGTTGTAGATGTGATTGTAGGTCGACGTCCCAAATCGCGAGGAATTGTGTCGCAGGTCGACGTAGCTTGTCATCTACTAGATGGTAGCTTGTCATAGACTGTCGTAGGGTGGGTCCAGATTTCTCACTCTCAACTCTCACCCAATGTTGGCAGGTCTGAGTTGTTCTTCAGGGCAATCTCTTTTGCTGTTTTATCAATAAACTTTCCTCCTTCACATCCGTCGTGGATACTTGCTGATGATTACACATTATTCAATTGCAAATCTTCAGCAACTGAAACAGTCTGTGCCGGCTGGCATAAAACCATGGATATCATTCAGGCCTGGCTTGAAATGTGGCAAGGTCTAGTCTATAAGATCACCATGTTCTGTGGTCTGTATCTTTCTCATCACTCTAGCTATGGTACTTGAGTTTGGCTTGATTGTACTCATGTATAGTACTATCTAATTTTTTTGGTTTGGAAGCAAACAAAGCTTTTCACGGTGGCTCGATACACGTGAAAATAATAAACCTAAATCTAAACATCAAGATGCTGGGGATCATCATTACAGAAAAATTGAACTGGAAAAGCCACGACAATATCTTGGGCTATAAAAGCAGGTGGGAGGAGGCAAGTGACTGAATCCTATCCAAAAGCATTTCTACGATCCACAAAGCATGTCCTGTGCTCTGCTGTGGAAGTTCCAACAGAGCTTCCAACAAAAGCAACAAAAACAAAGAATTGTAATAATACTTGTAGCATAAGTTATCGTAACAAAATAAAAAGCACAGGTGCTTCTGCATAGATTTGAATATGAGGTAGTATTACCGATCAAGCATAAATTTTGCAAGCATCAAAATGGTGCAGCAGTAGAGTCGGGGCCTTACAGCGCCAGAATCCTGGTTTTGTTCCTGACTATGGGTGCTGTCTGTACAGAGTTTGTACTTTCTCCCTGTGTTAGCATGGGCTTACTCCGGGTGTGCTGGTTTCCTTACAATTCCAAAGACATGCAGAGTTGTAGATTAGTTAGCTTCTGTAAATTACCCCCTGTATGGTGCATGCAAAAGAGGAATAACATAGAACTAGCATAGAGGTGATCGATGGTCAACACTTGGAGGGCCAAAGGGCCGGTTTCCATGCTATATCTCCAAACTAAACTAAACTGAATTAAACATTTCTTGGCAATATTGTTTTTGTTTAACCACACTTTTAAAATTCAAGTCGTGTAATTCTTAACACCATGGCTCGCAAAGTTGAATAGCTTTATGTCACAAACAAACCTGGTAAATGTAATTTATGCATCATACCTTGGTTAAAACATGCAAATTTAGTTAAAGTGTTTTAACAAAATTTAAATCCTGCATGCAACACTTTAGACATTTAGTACTTATTGCTCTGACACTCTTAAGATTTTGCTGGATTTTGATGGAGTGCAGATGAAGTGAAATTTCAAACTCTGAGATATTCATAAACGTTGTATATTTGTTATATTGGATACATGTTTATTTAGAAATCATAACTACAAGTTTCAGATATCTATATAACTAAATCTCTCATCTTGACCACTTCCTGTCTGCGCTGTATAATGATTTTAGAAAAAACGCTACATATATCGCTATAATTTTTAGCCATCTTACTCACAGTCCTCCTCTGCTGATGCAGCCCCGAGGACTTTTCTGATCGATTAAAAATAAAAAAATTATGAATGTTTAAAAAAAATTGAGATCGGCTGATTGGTCCTCTTGTCTGTCAATCACCATGATGAGGTAACACCCCTTCCAGGGGGGGGGGGGGCAGGACTATAAAACCCCGGATGCCTGGACGTGAGTCAGTCACTGGAAGATCGCGAGGGAAAGGCCACAACTGTGATTCTGCTGTGAGTCAACTGAACTGTGATTCTTCCGAACTGTGAGTCTGCAATGTACTTGCGATAAATGATTTGTTAGCTCTTAATGAAAATAAAATGAGTTGTCTGCCCTGCCCTGTGCTTGAAACTGAAATGGCAATGGAAATGAAATGAAATGAAAATGAGATGAGTTGTTTGGCCTGCCCTGTGCTTGAAACTGAAATGGCAATGGAAATGAAATGAAATGAAAATGAGATGAGTTGTTTGGCCTGCCCTGTGCTTGAAACTGAAATGGCAATGGAAATGAAATGAAATGAAAATGTGATGAGTTGTTTGGCCTGCCCTGTGCTTGAAATTGAAATGGAAATGAAATGAAATGAGTTGTTTGGCCTGCCTGAAACCACTAATTTCGGCCCACAAGGCCCCTATTAGCCGGGAAACCAGTCCTTTTTGCCCAAAATGCCCATATTAGCCCAAGAAGGGCATTTTGGCCTAAAAGACCATTGCCAGGCCAGGAAAAGTCCAGAAAAAGTGTCTTTCACTGAGATTTCCGATTTTTTTTCAAAGACTGCCTTCAGCTCATCAGGCCTGTATTAGCCCAGGAGGAGTTCCTTCGGCCCATCAGTAAGTATTATTCCTGCAAGTATTAAACCTCACGCCAGTATTTTTCTCCTTCCCTTCATTGGCTCCCTGTGAGATCCAGGCCAGGATAGAATTTCCTCCTTCATTGCTGTGATTTGCAGAAATAGATGAAAAATGTCTAAAATTGATTCTCCACCCTCTCCCCCTTCTCTCTCACAGAGTCTCTCACCTGTTTTGTACAGAATTTCTGGCAGTTTCTGAGCTGCCAGCCTACCAGCACTGAGTGACTGGTCTGCCAGCCCACCAGCCCTGAGTGACTGGGCTGCCAGCACACCAGCCCTGAGTGACTGAGCTTCCAGCCCACCAGGCCTGAGTGACTGAGCTGCCAGCCCACCAGGCCTGAGCGACTGAGCTGCCAGCTCATCAGGCCTGAGCGACTGAGCTGCCAGCTCACCAGGCCTGAGTGACTGAGCTGCCAGCCCACCAGGCCTGAGTGACTGAGCTGCCAGTCCACCAGGCCTGAGTGACTGAGCTGTCAGCCCACCAGGCCTGAGTGACTGAGCTGCCAGCCCAACAGGCCTGAGTGACTGGGCTGCCAGCCCACCAGGCCTGAGTGACTGAGCTGCCAGCCCAAGAATTCATTCAGCCCACTATGTCCATACTAGCCTTCTGGAAACCAGTCTCTTCGGCCCACAACACCCATACTAGCGCTCCAGAAAGCCCCCCCCTCCCCCCCCCCCCCACCCACTGGCCACCAATATTGGAATTGGTGGAGAGGTGGAATATTGCTTTGGGGGACCAGCCCTCCCGTGTGAACATGGGACCCAACGGGTCCCACTTGGTCTAGTACATATTAGAATTCATACTGTGTAGGAAAGAACTGCAAATGCTGGTTTAAATCGAAGGTCGACACAAAATGCTGGAGTAACTCAGGGGAGTGGGCAGCATGCCAGAGATGCTGCCTGTCCTGCTGAGTTACTCCAGCATTTTGTGTCTACCTTAGAATTCATACTCTCAGGCACAACATGAGTTATGTCACGAGAAAATTTATTATATATTATATTATTATATATTTCTCCATTTTTTCATGATTATGGAGTGATTTCTCATATCATGTATTGGGGAGCTGCCCTAAAGTAACTCAAGGTAGTTAATGGTTAAAAATAACTGTCATTATTATGGTGAACTTTGTGTGAAAGAATATCACAGAGTACAGTTAATGAGCATTGATTACATTAAAAGCTCAAATAGATTATTTTTGCACAAAATTGAATTGAAAACCCAAAGTGCAAATACTGAATGGCCCCCAATATTGGGCATTTAAGAACGTTTCCTTTTCAACATGTGCAGCTTTACTGGTAACTGAACTTGTCCAAGAGTTCCCTGGTGCGATGGTAATAGACATTTGAGTTACTACCACTGCCAGTCCAAATCACTGGCAGCCTATAACCAGATAACTACCAGCATGAACTGCAGCAGTAATAACCCATGTTTACAAGAAAGGATGATGCCGGAAGTTCCTGTACCAGCGCTAATCTTGTTGTCAATTTACACTAAGCAAAGTGGACCCAGGAGATGAATATTATTTTAGGTTTGCTGTAACATGGGATAATCCTGAAGTACAAACATGAATGAGTTGATTAAGATAAAACAGCCTACTGTACTGAATAGGCTATTGATATGGAGGGGAAGCAGACACTGTTCATATTTTTCCCACATCTGGGCTTGTGGCCACTTCTTATGGCCTCCATGAGCAAAGACTGCCGTACTATAAACAACTGTGCTCAGTCACATTTGAAATCTGTGACCTTTTGCTTCTTACTGATCTGAATAGGAAGCAGAATTTTATAATGATATTAATTCATTATACAAATATGCCTCAACTGGGAAGTTCCTGTTTTTGAGCGACTGAAACTGCTTGAGTTAGTGGATTTTTCTTTTCAATCAGCATTAATTTTAATCACTTCAGGAGCACTATTTATTCGACCACTAAAGGACAAGTTTTGAATTTTTTTTCGTTGGATTAGCAGAATTGCAGAATATTGTATATGTTCGTTATGAAAACCACAATGTGTCGGGTAAAGAAAAAATAGGCCTCATAAACATTTAAAAGATAAGCCTTCCATTCTTGGCTTGCAGCAATTCGATCGATCCGAACTGTGAAAAATCATGACATTAAGTTTGAACTTAAACAGAGCATAGAACATAGAACGGTACTGCTCAGCACAGCACAGAAACAGGGCCTTCAGCCCACAATGTCTGTCCTCAACATGATACCAAATTAAATTAATCCCTGCTGCCGGCAAACGGCCACCTTGCTCCATTCCAGGCATATCCATGGATCTATCTGAAAGACTTCTAAATGCCACTATCGTATCCCTCTCCGCCACCACCCCCAGCAACACATTCCAAGCACTCACCACCCTCTGTGTAAAAAACTTGTCCCGCACATCTCCTTTCAACTTTGCCCCTTTCAGCTTAAAGCTATGCTGTCTGCTATTTGATATTTCCATCCTGTGATAAAGGTTCTGACAGTCTACCCTATCAATGCCAAACTATAGATTATTAGAGCCAAACTATTTAGACAAAAGTTACAATTTAGCCAGTGATAGAACTCCTATTTTGAATTGACAGATCTGCAAACATTGCTTCCCATCATCAAAGCTGTTTCTATGATTTGTGTGCAAGAACCTATAATACCACACACCACTTTATCTTTAGCACATGTGATGACAGGCTAGCTCGATCTGGAGTGAGATAATGACTACTTCCCCAATTTTTATTGGCTTTGAGTGCCAAGATCTTTGGCTGTTCACACAGTTACCGATGGATCTGATAGCTGAGACTTCCTTTCCAAAAGAAACACTCTGAATGGCATTCAACCATTTGCAAAAAAAAACCCCACCATTTGCTTTAAGCGAAAAAATATAAGTGACCGTATCTTTTTATTTTTAGCTGAGATTTTACTGCATTCCTGTGAAACTTTTCCATTTCCAAAGCAGCCTGAGCTCAGCGGGGTTTCTCGGAATGACTGGGGATCTGGGCACAAATGTACAAAACCGCAGTGATATTTGTAACTTAAATGTGTTTCAAGTAACTGCATTAATACCACATCACATTCTTGCCTTCCTTTTTTTGCTGATTGCACATTGTCACCACTTCCTAACTATCCACTGTTATTGAAATACTATGAACTTCACATTTTTGCATAACACTCTGGTGATATCATATTAAAAGAAAACTGTTTCCATCCTAGTCCAAAAAAGTAAAGAAAGCCAACTATGTTAACTCCATTATACTCCTGCTCCAGTTCCTACTCATTTTTCTGGAAGCAGCTGTTGCTGCAATCTCCCTTTAGACACATAAATTTGATTTGTGGATTTTGTGAGATTTTTGAGCAAAAGAAACCATTCCAAGAGTGGAAAATCAGAGGCAGTGTACTATACTCCAGGAAAACACAGCACTTAAAAAAATTAGCTGCTCATTTTAATAGTAATAAATGTGTTCATTTGAAGAATGATTGAAAAATGGGCTGCCATTTTAAAATTAAGATCTATAAACAGGAAAACATCCATTATTTTGGATTTTGGCACAGATTGCAATAACATTAACAAGTACTAAAATGAAATTGAAGGTGTCAAAGTGAATAGTGATATATCATATTATGTTGCCCGTAGCCATTACATTGCACTCAAAGGCAGGCTCGTTTGAAAAAATCCCATAAAATGAGCTGTAAATCTCAGGTCAGAAATAAGCTGACTGTACAGTTCAAGAATTCATAAAAGCAGAGAACCATGTGGAAGTTTGGCAACCCTGACCTCAAGCAGGAGAGCACTGATAATTACGATAGGCACCTGAATTTGGCTGAGCCCAAATCAGTTCAGTTCAGTTTAGTTTATTGTCACGTGTACCGAAGTACAGTGAAAAGCTTTTGTTGCATGCTAACCAGTCAGCAGAAAGACAATACAAGATTACGATTGATCCATTTACCGATTGTAATAATTGTAATCAAAACTAGTTTTCTAAAAGCGATGTGATACTGAACTTTTTGCAATTGTTAAAACTTCATAGTTTGTCATTTATTAGACACAAATTTCATTGCACCTGCCTTGTTGGCAGGAAAGTGCCCGGAAAGAAGAGATGGACCTAACTCAGATTTAATAACTTAGCTTATGACTCGCACTCATGAACCCAATAGCAGAGTCATTCATATTTCTGTCCCTATTTGGAAATGCTATGCATCCCTACATTATAAACTTGTTCTGATCTGTTACTCATCATTACTTCTACTATGGTCTATTCCACAATGATTGTGAAACATATTGCACTGTAAGATTTTCTCAGTATGTTCCTCCTTCTCTTTTCTCTCCCCTCCTCAGTGATGCTCCCGCACAATATAGCGTGCGAGTAGCATGTTGGGGGGTTGGGAAGAGATGGGCTGTGGGCCACTGAACAGTTGGTGTCCCTGCAGGCTCTTCATGGTAAAAGCTTAAAACTCTCAGAGGCAATGTCAACATGCATGTAGATAAAAAATGTATTGTTATTTCTGAAGGAGGGGTTTAAGAATTGGTTGTGATAATACTTGCAAACCTTCTGCACCAGTTACACTCTCAACTACAATGAAGGTCACAACCTGAATGAACCGATTGCTCACAAGATAGGGGGAAATTTCCTCCATGTTGGCGATGCTTTGGGTCTGGAATGATCTCCCTCTAGTTGACTGCGATTAGTTCATATTTGAGGTGAATTATCCTGCAAAACGAAGGTGAAATGTAGATGCAAGCGACTGGAAATGCTGCAATTTTCAGCAGCTAAGGCAGCGTGAAGAACCAGCAGCATCATCTGCCCCTTTCTCTCCACAGATGCTGAGTTTCTCCAGCAGTTTGGTGTTTGCTTCCACAGAAGGCAGTGGAGGCCAATTCACTGGATGTCTTCAAGAGAGAGTTAGATTTGGCTCTTAGGGCTAACAGAATCAAGGGATATGGGGAAAAAGCAGGAACGCAGTGCTGATTTTGAATGATTTTGGATGAACGGCCATGATCATATTGAATGGCGGTGGTGGCTCGAAGGGCCGAATGGCCTAATCCTGCACCTATTTTCTATGTTTCAGACAAAGGTGAAAATTGTTTTCAAAGAACCATGGTGACATGGCATTCATGGTTCAACTGTGCCTGTGCATATGATGAGCTAAGTGAGCTGCTGAGATGGATTAAGGAAGGAAGGAGAGCTTGAAGGCTGCTATGATGGAATAGTTGCCTGTATGGTGTGTTGGCATCCTAGGGGTTTGAGCAGTGCAGCTGAGAGTGTTTCAAGGCAGCATAGATTTAGAGTTTAGTTTAGAGATACAACATGGAAAAAAAGATCTTCGGCCCACCGAGTCCACGCCAACCATCGATCACCCCTTCACATGAGTTCTATGTTATTCCACTTTCTCATCCACTTCCAGCACACAAGAGGAGAATTACAGAGGCCAATTAACCTATGGCCCCACGCATCTTTGGGACGTGGGAGGGAACCGGAGCACCCAGAGGAAACTATTGAGGTCACAGGGAGAACGTGTAAACTCCACACAGACAGCACTCAAGGTCAGGATCGAATACGGGTCTGTGACACTGTGAGGCTGAAGCACTACCAGCTGTGCCACTATGCCGCTCCAATGAAATACAGTTCAAAATGTCTGAGAATCAACCTTGCCACATCAGGTAAAGTCATGGAATTTCTTATTTTATTGGGTCCCTACCCAGAGGTAAGGCACTCAGTTACACATTCAAATTAAGCTCTGACTGCTCAGCTGAAATTGGTTGTTGTTACAAGAATGTTTCAGATACCTGGTAAGAAAAGAGAAAAGCTGAATCCCACCTTTTTTCCAATATTCAATGTTAACCGTGAGGAGATGATCTGCCTACCCAGGCCTCTGTCAAGGATGCCTTAACTTCCCCCATCAACCCCAGAAGCACTTAAACAGATTTTCCCTCATTTAAATTCTCTCCGAATATCATTCTTGTTTGGCTCCCTCAGACTCCAGAATTTAGAAATGAGCTTAATCGACTTCTCATAGCTCCAGATATCGTCATTAAATATTTCATTGATTTCTCCTGCCTGTTAACAGATGACAAAGGCATTAAGAGAAGAATCATTTTAACTTTAACCTTCCAAGGAGGAAGCCGAAAGGTTTGACTGGCCTCCTAATGATACATATATCCAGAATTGATCATTGTGAGATCGCTTTCTCCATAACCATGCCCATGCAG
This sequence comes from Amblyraja radiata, assembly GCF_010909765.2. Taxonomy (NCBI): domain Eukaryota; kingdom Metazoa; phylum Chordata; class Chondrichthyes; order Rajiformes; family Rajidae; genus Amblyraja; species Amblyraja radiata. Next base: position 17,954,120 of record NC_045963.1, read on the forward strand.
AGGAGGGATTGCAGACTGGATATCATGCTATATACGCCTCACAATATTCAACACATTACTCTAATAAAGATGAGCAATTGTTTGCTGGAATTGTATTAGAGTCATTGAGTGATACAGCGTGGAAACAGGCCCTTCGGCCCAACTTGCCCACACCTGCCAACATGTCCCAGCTACACTAGTTCCACCTACCCGCTTTTGGTACATATCCTTCCAAACTCATCCTATCCATGTACCTGTCTAACCGTTCCTTAAATGTCGGGATAGTCCTGCCTCAACTACCTTCTCAGGCAGCTTGTTCCATACATACACTGCTCTTTGTGTGAAAAAGTTACCCCTCAGATTCCTATTAAGTTTTCCCCTTCACCTTAAACCTATGTCCTACAGTCCATGATTCACCTACTCTGGGCAAGAGACACTGTGCATCTACCCGATCTATTCCTCTCATGATCTTAAACACTTCTATAAAAGACTGCAATGACCAGGTTCAGGAATAGCTACTTCCCCACAGCCATCAGGCTATTAAACTAGGCTCGGACAAAACTCTGAACATTAATAGCCCATTATCTGTTATTTGCTCTTTATCAGTTTATTTATTCATGTATGTATATATTTATATAATGGTATATGGACAAACTGGTCTGTTTTGTAGTCAATGCCTACTATGTTCTGTTGTGCTGAAGCAAAGCAAGAATTTCATTGTCCTGTCAGGGACACATGACAATAAACTCTCTTGACTCTTGAAAATCACTCCTCATCCTCCTGCAAGGAATCGAGTCCCAGCCTACTCAACCTCTCCCTATAGCTCAGACCTTCTAGTCCTGGCAACATCCTCGTAAATCTCATCTGTACCCTTTCCAGCTTAACAGCATCTTTCCTATAACACGGTGCCCAGAACTGAACACAACGTTGGCACTAAAATTAGCATTGTTTTAGCACACCAAAAATGGGAGCAATGCGATTTATGGGAACAAAGTTTTTTTCTGGTGAGGATTAAATTTGGATAAAACTCATCCAATGTATCAATTCAGCACAGGAGCAGCCTGTGAATTGTTAATGAACAAGGAAGGGCATTACCAACAGACTGATTCTTTAAGCTGCTAAATGTAAATTAATTGATTAGACTGTTCAGCTGCTTAAGGACCTGTCCCACTTACGAGATTTTCAGGCGACTGTCAGCGACAGTCATAGTCATAGCAGGTCGCCGAAAAACCGGCTTCTCGGGACTCACCCTACGACGATGTCTACGACAAACTACCACCTAATCGACGTCAAGCTACAACAAGCTACGTCAACCGGCGACACAATTCCTCGCGACTTGGGACGTCCACCTACGACCACACCTACGACAACCTTCGACCACACAGGCGACAACTTACGACAAACGAAGTCAACTTACGTCCACCCACAAGCTACGACAAGCTACGACCTTGTCAGCAACAACTGTAGACAACTGAAGACAATTCAGTCGCCGGTTGACGTAGGTTGACGTAGGTAGTCGCCAATGGAATTCACCGAAGTCAGCACCCGCCGAAAACTAACGTCACCTGGCATCATCCTGGCGACAACCTACGATAATATATTTTATTGAATGATTATAGAGGACTCACGCCCATACTCATCCCTTCTTCCACATATCTCTAGGACAGATGCATCCACAGTGTTAAGCCCTTGTAGTGTACATATGTGTAAGTGTGCTTTAAGATACTTATGCATGTGCATTCATGTGCCTGTGCATTTATGCAATATTTATGCATGTGCATTCATCCCATAATTTTCAGGATGCATATTCATCCTGCTACCCTTCCAAAAGCCTTCCAATGCCAGAAAATGTTCTGCTGGAGTCCCCCCATTGAGGCAGATGGACAGTGTCCTGCACTCTGTCTGCTCATCAGATGTGTACAAAACTGAATTTGTCATCCATACAACTCAGTCAAGTTGCTATGTAATTCCAGCAAAGCACAAGGTAACAATGAGGAGTCATGCGTCCAGAAAGATAAAGAGTAGATTAGAGCGGATCTTCTCTTGTATTTCTCAAGAGAAGTAAAACCTTGGGTGCATAAAGTTGAAATTAATTGTAGTATGATAACAAGAGTAAAATTTGAGCCATCATTAGACGATTTTATGTTTGAGCAGTATATTTTAAAACTGCACAGGCAGAAAGGGAATAAAGAAATATGGGAGAAAGATAAGAACAGCTTGTGAATGGATGAAAACCCATATGGAATATTAAGACTAACAGGGGGTCAATTTGGCAGGATATCGTACCGTAGAGCAGCGGTGGTGTTGCTGCCTAACAACGCCAGAGACCCAGGTTCGATCCTGGTTACGGGTGCCGTCTGTACGGAGTTTATACGTTCTCCCCGTGACCTGTGAGGGTTTTCTCCGTGATCTTTGGTTTCCTCCAACACTCCAAAGACGTACAGGTTTGTAGATAAATTGGCTTGGTATAAATATAAATTGTCACTATCCTACACAATCCTAATTGTGTAGGATAGTGTTAGAGTGCTGGTCGGCATGGACTCAGTGGGCCGAAGGGCCTGTTTCACGCTGTATCTCTAAACTAAACTAAACATATAGATTCCATGTCAATCAATATTAATAACAATATCCTAATGTGGTTTGTTGACTCTTACTGTACACAAATTAGCTACCATATTTACCACATTACAAGAGTACCGAACAAGAGAATAGGTCAAAAGGTCAAAGGTCAAAAACGTTATTTGCCATTTGTGCTTACACACATAGGAACTCTTGTGCGGCTATTCAGAGAGTCAAGTCAAGTCAAATTAAAAATTAAAATTAAAAATTTTAAAAATTAAAAAGACACACAGAAGACAAAGAATAAAATGCTTTGGGCTCTTTTGAGGTCATAAAAGCATTATATACCTAAATGTTTTTTGTTCATTCTCTGGAACCTAGCCCAGTTTTTTTAAGGCAACCCAAAAAAAGCACAAAAAAGGTTCAGTTAGTTTCTCAATTTATTGGACAATTGCTTGGGATAATTAAATTACTGGAATTCAATGCTCAGTGAAATTCTGGCTGAATTTTTCAATACATCAGCATCAGAGATATGTCTTAGTTTATTTTGTCAAAATTGTTGAAACATACATAAAAGTAATGCTTTGAGTCAACGGTCAATGAGTAAGACCACAGTCTTTCTTGCACGATAATGCATTTCTGGCACTGGTAAAATATAATGTGCCTTTGTTCTTCCATACAGTGTACTAAACCAAAAATCAAATAAAGACTTTGGACTTTTGAGATACAGTGTGGAAACAGGCACTTCAGCCCACTGTGTGATACAGTGTGGAAACAGGCACTTCAGCCCACTGTGTCCACACCAACTAGGAATCCCCCCGCCCTAGCACTGTCCTACACACTAGGGAACAATTTTACAATGTTACCAAAGCCAATTAACCTACAAACCTGTGCATCGTTGGAGTATGGGAGGAACCCCGTATCTGGAGAAACCCCACGCTGTCACAGGGAGAACATATAAATTCTGTACAGACAGCAACCAGTAGTCAAGATTGAACCCGGGTCTTTGGCGCTGTAAGGCAGCAACTCTTGCTTTGCCACTGTGCCACCCTAGGACAATTACAAGAAGTATGCCTGCTGCTCACTTACAGCGCAAGAGACCCAGGTTCAATCGGGTGCTGTCTGTACGGAATTTGTTTGTTCTCCCTTAGACCCCGTGAGTTTTCCCCGGGTGCTCCGGTTGCCTCCCACACTTCAAAGACATATAGGTTTCGGTAAAAATTATAAATTGTGTCAAGTGTGTTCGGGGTGTTCGCTGGTCAGCGTGGACCTGGTGGACCAAAGGGCCTGATTCCACGCTGTATCTCTAAAAATTGCAATGTGCATAGATGGGAGATGAGTTTCTGTTCCTCTAGCTTGCATTGAGCTTCATTGGAAGAATGTAGGAAGAGAGGTAAAGGTGGTAGTGGGATGGAGAATTAAAATGTTAAACAGCACGATGCTCAAGGTCACCCTTGGAGACTAAATGAGATGCTCCTCAAAACGGTCATCCAATCTTCATTTGTTTTCCTCATGGCAGAGGAGACCGCAAAGTCAGCATCATTTCCTCCATCCTTGACTCTACTCTTTCTCCCCTTGTTCAATCCCATCCCATCTGCCTGTAGGGCAACTCTGAACCATCCAGTATTTAACAGTTTCAGTTTCCCATAACTAATCAACTTTCTTGGATATCCAAGTCTTCTGCACTTCATTCCCATATCAGGACAGTCTGGTGGTGCTTCATTTATTTCTTGGATAGAGGGCCAATGAGACCAACTCCACCACAACCCTCATTTGACATTGGACTACTTGAACCCACTATGAACACGAATTAGCAACCCAACAGCATTATCATTTGGACTTTCCTTGCATTGAATAGCTTCCTCTTTGGTGCCAGGAAACACATTGAACTTCCACAGTGCAGTATGTTGATTGGAAATTGATTACGATTTTAATACTTTAAGTCTGATTCTGCTGGAATTATGCCCCAGGGTATATTTAGTCTTTCATTTCACTTGAGAAGTCAGATCGTTCTGAGTCAGCAGCTGGTAGCACTGAGCATCTCCCTTTACGATTTCTGATACATCTCTCCACCGCACACATTTTCTCCTGCCTCCATTTCTACAATCCAGTGACTCTCTGGTTCTCTCTTGCACCTCCACCACCCACTCCCCTTCTCACACCACCTTCCCTGCAACATCAGGAAAGCGCTTCCCCACTGAGCAGGGATCCTAAATCCCTTCCAGGTGAAGCAGAAATTCCCCTGCACTTCTTGACTGTTTACTGTGTCATTATTCGGCACTGAATATGGCCACCTCTTTATCAGAGAAAACAAACACAGATAATGTGATCACTTTGCAGAACACCTCCATTGTCCCAGCAAATGTGACTCTGGCCTTTCAATTGTCTGTCACTATAATTCTCCATCCCATGTTCACTCTGATCTCTCTGTTACAATGAAGCCCAAGGCAAACTGAAGAAACAATCAGTCATCTTCCATCCAAACACATTACACTTCAGCACTCAAAACTGAATACAATTTCAGATAAGCAATGAATAAACCTTTCTTGAAGGTACACAAAAATGCTGGAGAAGCTCAGCGGGTGCAGCAGCATCTATGGAGCGAAGGAAATAGGCAATGTTTCGGGCCGAAACCCTTCTTCAGTCTGAAGAAGGGTTTCGGCCCGAAACGTTGCCTATTTCCTTCGCTCCATAGATGCTGCTGCGCCCACAGAGTTTCTCCAGCATTTTCGTGTACCTTTGATTTTCCAGCATCTGCAGTTCCTTCTTAAACAATAAACCTTTTTTGTTTGTCTAGAATTGGCTCATACACCTGTATTTTACTTACTCCATGGGTGCTACCTGACCTTTGAGTATTTCCAGCATTCTCTTTCATCCACTTTTCTAATAACGGCTGCTTTCTGCATCTCACTTCTCCAGAAATGTTTGTTTCAGTCTTCTGCTTCATTCATTTGCCTCTCCCAACACTTCCTCCACTCAAATCAGACACAATTAAAGAGCATTCACTGTCTTATCTTAGCCAACAGCATTTGTCCCACCTGCATGCTCTTGATTTTTCACTATTTTGCAAACATCCCCTTGTCCCTTACACTCCTTCTCTTTCATTGCAAACTTCAAATGTGTTTGTTTTGTCATTGGCTTGAGACATTAGCTATGTTTATTTCTCTGCAGATGCTGCATAACCTGCTGAGTGTTTTCAGCATTGTTTACGTTTATTCCATCCTTTAAACCATAAGGACATTATAGGCACTTCACTTTAGCAATACTTCCAATCCTACGTCACTCCTAGGCCACTGATCAATGATATTACCTGATGATTCAGAATGATCTGACCACTGAAGTAGATTGAAAAGCCTACTCTCCTCCTGGGCAGAGCTCTAGAAGAATAGGACTTCCACTTTTGAAACTCCATTTTCTTTGGCTGAGTCATATGCAATCTGTTGCTGAACTGTGCTGTGCTTCCTGACGCCAAAGGGGAAGTCCAAGCATGCAAAGAAGAGGATCCTAAAGATGCTGCCACTAATTCAATGCCAAAAAAAGATGCTGAGGGATCTTCAAGTGGGAGCAGAACTACAAAGGTCAAAAGTATCTGAAGAGAACATTTAACATCTACATCAGACAATCTCAATTATGTTTGAGCCATAATTAAAAATCACAAGGTCAATGTTCTCTTCTGCACAGATACATTATTTATCCGATTAAGAAAGTCCTTTGTACGAATGTACCTCAGGCATTTAGCGATGTCTAGCAGGTCTCAGCAAAGCCTCACTTGATATCCTACTCGAACTCGATATCTCTTTCATTCGAGCAATATTAATAAAGTCATATTTAGGTCAAGAACTCACAGAACTAAAGACATTTGTTATTAATGATGAACGTAAATAGGTCAATAAATATATCAGAATTCTGAATGATCTTACGGATTGTAAATTAATTAAATATAATTTCCTTAAACAATAAATGTTGAATTAATATTTCGTTTTTGATGTATTTGTGATTATAATCCAGAGAAGAAGGTTGTCAAAGGAGTAGAATTAAGCCATTCAGCCCATCAAGTCTGCTCTGCCATTCAATAGACAATAGACAATAGACAATAGGTGCAGGAGTAGGCCATTCGGCCCTTCGAGCCAACACCGCCATTCAATGTGATCATGGCTGATCATACCCAATCAGTACCCCGTTCCTGCCTTCTCCCCATATCCCCTGACTCCGCTATTTTTAAGAGCCCTATCTAGCTCCCTCTTGAAAGCATCCGGAGAACCTGCCTCCACCGCCCTCTGAGGCAGAGAATTCCACAGACTCACCACTCTCTGTGAGAAAAAGTGTTTCCTCATCTCCGTTCAAAATGGCTTACTCCTTATTCTTAAACTGTGGCCCCTGGTTCTGGACTCCCCCAACATCGGGAACATGTTTCCTGCCTCGAGCGTGTCCAAGCCCTTAACAATCTTATATGTTTCAATGAGATATCCTCTCATCCTTCTAAACTCCAGAATGTACAAGCCCAGCTGCTCCATTCTCTCAGCATATGACAGCCCCGCCATCCCGGGAATTAACCTTGTAAACCTACTCTGCACTCCCTCAATAGCAAGAATGTCCTTCCTCAAATTAGGGGACCAAAACTGCACACAATACTCCAGGTGTGGTCTCACTAGGGCTCTGTACAACTGCAGAAGGACCTCTTTGCTCCTATATTTGATTCCTCTTGTTATAAAGGCCAACATGCCATTCACTTTCTATACTGCCTGCTGTACCTGCCTGCTTACTTTCATAGACCCCCAGATCCTGGTGTACTTCTCCTTTTCCCAACTTGACGCCATTTAGATAGTAATATGCCTTCCTGTTTTTGCTACCAAAGTGGAAACCTCACAGGATCATGGCTGATCTATCATGGATAGATCATGGCTGATCTATCTCGCCCTCCGAACCCCATTCTCCTGCCTTCTCCCCATAACCTCTGACACCCGCACAGACAGATTTCTCTGTGAACTATTTTTGAAAGCCATTTCGATTTTGCTATGGTTACGCAAGTTGAGTAGTTCAGTTCAGTTCAGTTTTATTTGTCATATGTAGGTTAACACTGGGTCAACGGTACAATGAAATGTGTTTGACAAGACAACGGTTCACCTCATGATATTACAAGGATAAAATCAAGGTTAAAAAAAAAATGATAAAAGTGACATTAGTAGGTAAAAGACAATAATAAATAAAACAATCAACATGTAGGATGTGTTTTTGAGTTCAGAAGCCTGATGGCATGATGATAAAAACTGTTCTTAAGTCTGGTGGTACATGCAGCCATGCTCCTGTATCGTCTGCCTGACGGTAACAAGGAGAACAGTCTGCATGCTGAGTAGCTGTGGTCCTTGATGATGCTGTGTGCCTTCCGCAGGCACCGCCGGTGGAAAATGTTGTGACTGGCCGGGAGACAGTGATGTGCTGTGTGCCGCCTTCACCACTCTCTGTAGTGATTTGCGGCTGTGGGCAGAACAGTTCCCGTACCAGACTGTGATGCAGCCCGTCAGCAGACTCTCGATGATGCATCTGTAGAAGTTTGTGGGGATGCTGGCGTTCATGCCAAACTTCCTCAGTCTTCTCAGGAAAAAGAGCCGCTGGCGGGCTTTCTTTGTTATTGTGCCCATGTGCAGTGTCCAAGAGAGGTCCTCAGTGATGTGCACACCGAGGAACTTGAAGCTGCTGACCCTTTCAACCTCAGCATCACCGATGTGGATGGGGAGGTGTCCACTCCCCTGCTGTCTCCTGTAGTCCACGATCATCTCTTTAGTTTTGCTGACATTGAGAGAGAGGTTATTTTCCTGGCACCAGCTCTTTAGTGGCTTTACCTCCTCTCTATAGGCCATCTCATTGTTGTCTGTGATGAGGCCCAGGATGGTCGTGTCATCTGCAAACTTTAAGATGATGTTGGAGCTGTGCTTAGCAGTACAGTCGTGCGTGAACAGGGAGTACAGGAGAGGACTGAGCACACAGCCCTGTGGTGCGCCTGTGTTGAGGATCAGTGAAGAAGAGGTGTGGCTGCCAATTCTCACCACCTGGGGCCTGCCCGTCAGGAAGTCGAATATCCAGCCACAGATGGAGGTCTCCAGTCCAAGATCAAGGAGCTTGGGGACGGGTTTTGAGGGAATGATAGTGTTGAATGCCAAGCTGTAGTAAATAAAGAGCATTTTCACCTATGTATTCCCTTTGTCCGGGTGGGTGAGCGCAGTGTGTGTTGTCATGGCGATGGCATCTTCCGTGGCCCTGTTTGGTCTATATGCAAGCTGAAGAGGGTCCAAGGTGTCAGGGAGAGAGGAGCAGATGTGAGTTTTGACGAGTCGCTCAAAGCACTTCATGATGACTGATGTCAGTCCTACAGGACGGTAGTCATTTAAACAGGAGGTTAATGGTTTCTTTGGAACAGGAACAATGATGAATGCTTTGAAGGGAGTGGGAACCACAGACTGACTCAGGGAGAGATTGAAGATGTTGATGAACACCTCTGCCAGTTGATCAGCGCACTCCCTGAGAGCCCGCCCTGGAATACCATCCGGCCCTGGAGCTTTGCGGTCATTGACCTTTTTGAAGGACTGCCTTCACGGCTGCTGTTTGGCGGTCAGTGAGGTAGTCCCCATGCACACCTGTGGACTCATGGTGGGCGCTGTGTTGTCTGCATCGAACTGGGCATAAAAGGTGTTAAGCTCGTCCGTGAGCGAACCGGTAGGCTGAACAGTGCTCCTGTTTTTCCCATTGTAATCCGTGATGCAACATAATCCACTCCACATGCGTCTGGGGTCAGAGCTATAGTGCTATTGAATTGCTATAGTGAAGAATTGCAAAGCATATAATCTCCATTGATAAATATAATATAACCTTGCCGAATAAACCAATATGGCACCATAGCTTTATCTTCCCCATTGGAGAACTGGTTCTTTGGTCTATCAAAGGAACAAAAGTACAAAACTCACCCAATAGTGTTGAAATAAAGAACTGCAGATGCTGTTTAGTACAGAAAAGGACACAAACTGCTGGAGTATCTCAGCGGGTTAGGCAGCATCTCAGGGGAACGGATAGGTGACATTCAAGGTCCAGAGCCTTCTTCAGATTGATTGCTGGGTTGAGGGAGAAACAAGCTGGAAGACGGGAGAGACAGGCAAAGCGTGGCGGGGAATAGGTGGGTGCAGGGGGTTTATTTGATAGGTAAATTAATGGAACAAAGGACAGAGATAAAAGCAGAAGGTGTGAGACAGGGTTGAAGAGTTGCAAATTACGAAGCTTGAGGGAGGAAAGCAGCGGGAGTCAAGGTGAGGGAGCAAAAAACCAAGAGAAAAAGTCTTCACTGGAAGTTAGAAGGATGAGAGGTGACCTTATAGAAACATATAAAATTCTTAATGGATTGAACAGGCTAGATGCAGGAAA